>NC_140488.1:127328844-127576344 GCF_964271855.1 Acomys minous | reverse complement strand
AAACCCAGTTACATACTCAGAATCTGTACTGCTGCGCAAATAAGCATGTCTCTTTAGGCAAAAAACTCATTTCTGACAAAGTTGCCCAAATGCATCCCAGAAGGGTGCAACTTATTCCCTGAGTTAGAAAACGTCGAGAAACGGTCGTTTCTGCTAGCGCTGTGCTTCTACACATGTATTTGCTGAACGGTGAAAGCGCACAGTAATGCACTTTTCTCCCAGCAAAAACACTGTGTCTCAGGAAATGGGAACACACTGAGGAGACACTTGTGGGAGCTACTGTGACTAAAACTGAGCTTCCCTACGCACAGGGAAGCAAGAGAAATGCTGATTTCATCAAGCCCAGTTACATACTCAGAATCTGTACTACTGCGCAAATAGGCATGTCTCTGTAGGCAAAAAACTCATTTCTGACAAAGTTGCCCAAATGCATCTCAGAAGTGTGCAACTTGTTCCCTGAGTTAGAAAACGTCGAGAAACGGTCGTTTCTGCAATCGCTGTGCTTCTACACATGTATTTGCTGAACGATGAAAGCGCACAGTAATGCACTTTTCTCCCAGCAAGTACACTGTTTCTAAGGAAATGGGAACACACTGAGGAGACACTTGTGGGAGCTACTGTGACTAAAACTGAGCTTCCCTACGCACAGGGAAGCAAGAGAAATGCTGATTTCATCAAGCCCAGTTACATACTCAGAATCTGTACTACTACGCAAATAGGCATGTCTCTTTAGGCAAAAAACTCATTTCTGAAAAAGTTGCCCAAATGCATCTCAGAAGTGTGCAACTTGTTCCCTGAGTTAGAAAACGTCGAGAAACAGTCGTTTCTGCTAGCGCTGTACTTCTACACATGTATTTGCTGAACGGTGAAAGCGCACAGTAATGCACTTTTCTCCCAGCAAATACACTGTTTCTAAGGAAATGGGAACACACTGAGGAGACACTAGTGGGAGCTACTGTGACTAAAACTGAGCTTCCCTACGCACAGGGAAGCAAGAGAAATGCTGATTTCATCAAGCCCAGTTACATACTCAGAATCGGTACTACTGCGCAAATAGGCATGTCTCTGTAGGCAAAAAACTCATTTCTGACAAAGTTGCCCAAATGCATCTCAGAAGTGTGCAACTTGTTCCCTGAGTTAGAAAACGTCGAGAAACGGTCGTTTCTGCAATCGCTGTGCTTCTACACATGTATTTGCTGAACGGTGAAAGCGCACAGTAATGCACTTTTCTCCCAGCAAATACACTGTTTCTAAGGAAATGGGAACACACTGAGGAGACACTAGTGGGAGCTACTGTGACTAAAACTGAGCTTCCCTACGCACAGGGAAGCAAGAGAAATGCTGATTTCATCAAGCCCAGTTACATACTCAGAATCTGTACTACTACGCAAATAGGCATGTCTCTTTAGGCAAAAAACTCATTTCTGAAAAAGTTGCCCAAATGCATCTCAGAAGTGTGCAACTTGTTCCCTGAGTTAGAAAACGTCGAGAAACAGTCGTTTCTGCTAGCGCTGTACTTCTACACATGTATTTGCTGAACGGTGAAAGTGCACAGTAATGCACTTTTCTCCCAGCAAATACACTGTTTCTAAGGAAATGGGAACACACTGAGGAGACACTAGTGGGAGCTACTGTGACTAAAACTGAGCTTCTCGATGCACAGGGAAGCAAGAGAAATGCTGATTTCATCAAGCCCAGTTACATACTCAGAATCTGTACTGCTGCGCAAATAGGCATGTCTCATTAGGCAAAAAACTCATTTCTGACAAAGTTGCCCAAATACATCTCAGAAGTGTGCAACTTGTTCCCTGAGTTAGAAAACGTCGAGAAACGGTCGTTTCTCCTAGCGCTGTGCTTCTACACATGTATTTGCTGAACGGTGAAAGCACACAGTAATGTGCACTTTTCTCCCAGCAAATACACTGTTTCTAAGGAAATGGGAACACACTGAGGAGACACTTGTGGGAGCTACTGTGACTAAAACTGAGCTTCCCTACGCACAGGGAAGCCAGAGAAATGCTGATTTCATCAAGCCCAGTTACATACTCAGAATCTGTACTACTGCGCAAATAGGCATGTCTCTGTAGGCAAAAAACTCATTTCTGACAAAGTTGCCCAAATGCATCTCAGAAGTGTGCAACTTGTTCCCTGAGTTAGAAAACGTCGAGAAACAGTCGTTTCTGCTAGCGCTGTACTTCTACACATGTATTTGCTGAACGGTGAAAGCGCACAGTAATGCACTTTTCTCCCAGCAAATACACTGTTTCTAAGGAAATGGGAACACACTGAGGAGACACTAGTGGGAGCTACTGTGATTAAAACTGAGCTTCCCTACGCACAGGGAAGCAAGAGAAATGCTGATTTCATCAAGCCCAGTTACATACTCAGAATCTGTACTACTGCGCAAATAGGCATGTCTCTGTAGGCAAAAAACTCATTTCTGACAAAGTTGCCCAAATGCATCTCAGAAGTGTGCAACTTGTTCCCTGAGTTAGAAAACGTCGAGAAACGGTCGTTTCTGCAATCGCTGTGCTTCTACACATGTATTTGCTGAACGGTGAAAGCGCACAGTAATGCACTTTTCTCCCAGCAAATACACTGTTTCTAAGGAAATGGGAACACACTGAGGAGACACTTGTGGGAGCTACTGTGACTAAAACTGAGCTTCCCTACGCACAGGGAAGCAAGAGAAATGCTGATTTCATCAAGCCCAGTTACATACTCAGAATCTGTACTACTACGCAAATAGGCATGTCTCTTTAGGCAAAAAAGTCATTTCTGAAAAAGTTGCCCAAATGCATCTCAGAAGTGTGCAACTTGTTCCCTGAGTTAGAAAACGTCGAGAAACAGTCGTTTTTGCTAGCGCTGTACTTCTACACATGTATTTGCTGAACGGTGAAAGTGCACAGTAATGCACTTTTCTCCCAGCAAATACACTGTTTCTAAGGAAATGGGAACACACTGAGGAGACACTAGTGGGATCTACTGTGACTAAAACTGAGCTTCTCTATGCACAGGGAAGCAAGAAATGCTGATTTCATCAAGCCCAGTTACATACTCAGAATCTGTACTGCTGCGCAAATAGGCATGTCTCATTAGGCAAAAAACTCATTTCTGACAAAGTTGCCCAAATACATCTCAGAAGTGTGCAACTTGTTCCCTGAGTTAGAAAACGTCGAGAAACGGTCGTTTCTCCTAGCGCTGTGCTTCTACACATGTATTTGCTGAACGGTGAAAGCACACAATAATGCACTTTTCTCCCAGCAAATACACTGTTTCTAAGGAAATGGGAACACACTGAGGAGACATTTGTGGGAGCTACTGTGACTAAAACTGAGCTTCCCTACGCACAGGGAAGCAAGAGAAATGCTGATTTCATCAAGCCCAGTTACATACTCAGAATCTGTACTACTGCGCAAATAGGCATGTCTCTGTAGGCAAAAAACTCATTTCTGACAAAGTTGCCCAAATGCATCTCAGAAGTGTGCAACTTGTTCCCTGAGTTAGAAAACGTCGAGAAACGGTCGTTTCTGCTAGCGCTGTGCTTCTACACATGTATTTGCTGAACGGTGAAAGCGCACAGTAATGCACTTTTCTCCCAGCAAATACACTGTTTCTAAGGAAATGGGAACACACTGAGGAGACACTTGTGGGAGCTACTGTGACTAAAACTGAGCTTCCCTACGCACAGGGAAGCAAGAGAAATGCTGATTTCATCAAGCCCAGTTACATACTCAGAATCTGTACTACTGCGCAAATAGGCATGTCTCTGTAGGCAAAAAACTCATTTCTGACAAAGTTGCCCAAATGCATCTCAGAAGTGTGCAACTTGCTCCCTGAGTTAGAAAACGTCGAGAAACGTTCGTTTCTGCTAGCGCTGTGCTTCTACACATGTATTTGCTGAACGGTGAAAACGCACAGTATTGCACTTTTCTCCCAGCAAATACAATGTTTCTAAGGAAATGGGAACACACTGAGGAGACACTTGTGGGAGCTCCTGTGACTAAAACTGAGCTTCCCTACGCACAGGGAAGCAAGAGAAATGCTGATTTCATCAAGCCCAGTTACATACTCAGAATCTGTACTACTGCGCAAATAGGCATGTCTCTTTAGGCAAAAAACTCATTTCTGACAAAGTTGCCCAAATGCATCTCAGAAGTGTGCAACTTATTCCCTGAGTTAGAAAACGTCGAGAAACGGTCTTTTCTGCTAGCGCTGTGCTTCTACACATGTATTTGCTGAACGGTGAAAGCGCACAGTAATGCACTTTTCTCCCAGCAAATACACTGTGTCTAAGGAAATGGGAACACACTGAGGAGACACTTGTGGGAGCTACTGTGACTAAAACTGAGCTTCCCTACGCACAAGGAAGCAAGAGAAATGCTGATTTCATCAAGCACAGTTACATACTCAGAATCTGTACTACTGCGCAAATAGGCATGTCTCTTTAGCCAAAAAACTCATTTCTGACAAAGTTGCCCAAATGCATCTCAGAAGTGTGCAACTTGTTCCCTGAGTTAGAAAACGTCGAGAAACAGTCGTTTCTGCCAGCGCTGTGCTTCTACACATGTATTTGCTGAACGGTGAAAGCGCACAGTAATGCACTTTTCTCCCAGCAAATACACTGTTTCTAAGGAAATGGGAACACACTGAGGAGACACTAGTGGGAGCTACTGTGACTAAAACTGAGCTTCCCTACGCACAGGGAAGCAAGAGAAATGCTGATTTCATCAAGCCCAGTTACATACTCAGAATCTGTTCTACTGCGCAAATAGGCATGTCTCTTTAGGCAAAAAACTCATTTCTGACAAAGTTGCCCAAATACATCTCAGAAGTGTGCAACTTGTTCCCTGAGTTAGAAAACGTCGAGAAACGGTCGTTTCTTCTAGCGCTGTGCTTCTACACATGTATTTGCTGCACAGTGAAAGCGCACAATAATGCACTTTTCTCCCAGCAAATACACTGTTTCTAAGGAAATGGGAACACACTGTGGAGACACTTGTGGGAGCTACTGTGACTAAAACTGAGCTTCCCTATGCACAGGGAAGCAACAGAAATGCTGATTTCATCAAGCCCAGTTACATACTCAGAATCTGTACTACTGCGCAAATAGGCATGTCTCTTTAGGCAAAAAACTCATTTCTGACAACGTTGCCCAAATGCATCTCAGAAGTGTGCAACTTGTTCCCTGAGTTAGATAACGTCGAGAAACGGTCGTTTCTGCTAGCGCTGTGCTTCTACACATGTATTTGCTGAACGGTGAAAGCGCACAGTAATGCACTTTTCTCCCAGCAAATACACTGTTTCTAAGGAAAAGGGAACACACTGAGGAGACACTTGTGGGAGGTACTGTGACTAAAACTGAGCTTCCCTACGCACAGGGAAGCAAGAGAAATGCTGATGTCATCAAGCCCAGTTACATACTCAGAATCTGTACTACTGCGCAAATAGGCATGTCTCTTTAGGCAAAAAACTCATTTCTGACAAAGCTGCCCAAATGCATCTCAGAAGTGTGCAACTTGTTCCCTGAGTTAGAAAACGTCGAGAAACGTTCATTTCTCCTAGCGCTGTGCTTCTACACATGTATTTGCTGAACGGTGAAAGCGCACAGTAATGCACTTTTCTCCCTGCAAATACACTGTTTCTAAGTAAATGGGAACACACTGAGCAGACAATTGTGGGAGCTACTGTGACTATGAATGAGCTTCCCTACGCACAGGGAAGCAAGAGAAATGCTGATTTCATCAAGCCCAGTTACATACTCAGAATCTGTACTACTGCGCAAATAGGCATGTCTCTTTAGGCAAAAAACTCATTTCTGACAAAGTTGCCTAATGCATCTCAGAAGTGTGCAACTTGTTCCCTGAGTTAGATCACGTCGAGAAACGTTCGTTTCTGCTAGCGCTGTGCTTCTACACATGTATTTGCTGAACGGTGAAAGCGCACAGTAATGCACTTTTCTCCCAGCAAATACACTGTTTCTAAGGAAAAAGGAACACACTGAGGAGACACTTGTGGGAGCTACTGTGACTAAATCTGAGCTTCCCTACGCACAGGGAAGCAAGAGAAATGCTGATTTCATCAAGCCCAGTTACATACTCAGAATCTGTACTGCTGCACAAATAGGCATGTCTCTTTAGGCAAAAAACTCATTTCTGACAAAGTTGCCCAAATGCATCCCAGAAGTGTGCAACTTATTCCCTGAGTTAGAAAACGTCGAGAAACGGTCGTTTCTGCTAGCGCTGTGCTTCTACACATGTATTTGCTGAACGGTGAAAGCGCACAGTAATGCACTTTTCTCCCAGTAAAAACACTGTGTCTCAGGAAATGGGAACACACTAAGGAGACACTTGTGGGAGCTACTGTGACTAAAACTGAGCTTCCCTACGCACAGGGAAGCAAGAGAAATGCTGATTTCATCAAGCACAGTTACATACTCAGAATCTGTACTACTGCGCAAATAGGCATGTCTCTTTAGGCAAAAAACTCATTTCTGACAAAGTTGCCCAAATGCATCTCAGAAGTGTGCAACTTGTTCCCTGAGTTAGAAAACGTCGAGAAACGGTCGTTTCTGCTAGCGCTGTGCTTCTACACATGTATTTGCTGTACGGTGAAAGCGCACAGTAATGCACTTTTCTCCCCGTAAAAACACTGTGTCTCAGGAAATTGGAACACACTGAGGAGATACTTGTGGGAGCTACTCTGACTAAAACTGAGCTTCCCTACGCACAGGGAAGCAAGAGAAATGCTGATTTCATCAAGCACAGTTACATACTCAGAATCTGTACTACTGCGCAAATAGGCATGTCTCTTTAGCCAAAAAACTCATTTCTGACAAAGTTGCCCAAATGCATCTCAGAAGTGTGCAACTTGTTCCCTGAGTTAGAAAACGTCGAGAAACGGTCGTTTCTGCAATCGCTGTGCTTCTACACATGTATTTGCTGAACGGTGAAAGCGCACAGTAATGCACTTTTCTCCCAGCAAATACACTGTTTCTAAGGAACTGGGAACACACTGAGGAGACACTTGTGGGAGCTACTGTGACTAAAACTGAGCTTCCCTACGCACAGGGAAGCAAGAGAAATGCTGATTTCATCAAGCCCAGTTACAAACTCAGAATCTGTACTACTACGCAAATAGGCATGTCTCTTTAAGCAAAAAACTCATTTCTGACAAAGTTGCCCAAATGCATCTCAGAAGTGTGCAACTTGTTCCCTGAGTTAGAAAACGTCGAGAAACAGTCGTTTCTGCTAGCGCTGTGCTTCTACACATGTATTTGCTGAACGGTGAAAGCGCACAATAATGCACTTTTCTCCCAGCAAATACACTGTTTCTAAGGAAATGGGAACACAACGAGGAGACACTTGTGGGAGCTACTGTGACTAAAACTGAGCTTCCCTACGCACAGGGAAGCAAGAGAAATGCTGATTTCATCAAGCCCAGTTACATACTCAGAATCTGTACTACTGCGCAAATAGGCATGTCTCTTTAGGCAAAAAACTCATTTCTGACAACGTTGCCCAAATGCATCTCAGAAGTGTGCAACTTGTTCCCTGAGTTAGATAACGTCGAGAAACGGTCGTTTCTGCTAGCGCTGTGCTTCTACACATGTATTTGCTGAACGGTGAAAGCGCACAGTAATGCACTTTTCTCCCAGCAAATACAATGTTTCTAAGGAAATGGGAACACACTGAGGAGACACTTGTGGGAGCTACTGTGACTAAAACTGAGCTTCCCTACGCACAGGGAAGCAAGAGAAATGCTGATTTCATCAAGACCAGTTACATACTCAGAATCTGTACTACTGCGCAAATAGGCATGTCTCTTTAGGCAAAAAAATCATTTCTGACAAAGCTGCCCAAATGCATCTCAGAAGTGTGCAACTTGTTCCCTGAGTTAGAAAACGTCGAGAAACGTTCGTTTCTCCTAGCGCTGTGCTTCTACACATGTATTTGCTGAACGGTGAAAGCGCACAGTAATGCACTTTTCTCCCTGCAAATACACTGTTTCTAAGTAAATGGGAACACACTGAGGAGACAATTGTGGGAGCTACTGTGACTAAAAATGAGCTTCCCTACGCACAGGGAAGCAAGAGAAATGCTGATTTCATCACGCCCAGTTACATACTCAGAAGCTGTACTACTGCGCAAATAGGCATGTCTCTTTAGGCAAAAAACTCATTTCTGACAAAGTTGCCTAATGCATCTCAGAAGTGTGCAACTTGTTCCCTGAGTTAGATCACGTCGAGAAACGTTCGTTTCTGCTAGCGCTGTGCTTCTACACATGTATTTGGTGAACGGTGAAAGCGCACAGTAATGCACTTTTCTCCCAGCAAATACACTGTTTCTAAGGAAATGGGAACACACTGAGGAGACACTTGTGGGAGCTACTGTGACTAAAACTGAGCTTCCCTACGCACAGGGATGCAAGAGAAATGCTGATTTCATCAAGCCCAGTTACATACTCAGAATCTGTACTACTGCGAAAATAGGCATGTCTCTGTAGGCAAAAAACTCATTTCTGACAAAGTTGCCCAAATGCATCTCAGAAGTGTGCAACTTGTTCCCTGAGTTAGAAAACGTCGAGAAACGTTCGTTTCTGCTAGCGCTGTGCTTCTACACATGTATTTGCTGAACGGTGAAAGCGCACAGTAATGCACTTTTCTCCCAGCAAATACACTGTTTCTAAGGAAATGGGAACACACTGAGGAGACACTTGTGGGAGCTACTGTGACTAAAACTGAGCTTCCCTACGCACAGGGAAGCAAGAGAAATGCTGATTTCATCAAGCCCAGTTACATACTCAGAATCTGTACTACTGCGCAAATAGGCATGTCTCTTTAGGCAAAAAACTCATTTCTGACAAAGTTGCCCAAATGCATCTCAGAAGTGTGCAACTTGTTCCCTGAGTTAATAAACGTCGAGAAACGGTGGTTTCTGCTAGCGCTGTGCTTTCACACATATATTTGCTGAACGGTGAAAGCGCACAGTAATGCACTTTTCTCCCAGCAAATACACTGTTTCTAAGGAAATGGGAACACACTGAGGAGACACTTGTGGGAGCTACTGTGACTAAAACTTAGCTTCCCTACGCACAGGGAAGCTAGAGAAATGCTGATTTCATCAAGCCCAGTTACATACTCAGAATCTGTACTACTGCGAAAATAGTCATGTCTCTTTAGGCAAAAAACTCATTTCTGACAAAGTTGACCAAATGCATCTCAGAAGTGTGCAACTTGTTCCCTGAGTTAGAATACGTCGAGAAACGGTCGTTTCTGCTAGTGCTGTGCTTCTACACATGTATTTGCTGAACGGTGAAAGCGCACAGTAATGCACTTTTCTCCCAGCAAATACACTGTTTCTAAGTAAATGGGAACACACTGAGGAGACACTAGTGGGAGCTACTGTGACTAAAACTGAGCTTCCCTACGCACAGGGAAGCAAGAGAAATGCTGATTTCATCAAGCCCAGTTATACTCAGAATCTGTACTACTGCGCAAATAGGCATGTCTCTGTAGGCAAAAAACTCATTTCTGACAAAGTTGCCCAAATGCATCTCAGAAGTGTGCAACTTGTTCCCTGAGTTAGAAAACGTCGAGAAACGTTCGTTTCTGCTAGCGCTGTGCTTCTACACATGTATTTGCTGAATGGTGAAAGCGCACAGTAATGCACTTTTCTCCCAGCAAATACACTGTTTCTAAGGAAATGGGAACACACTGAGGAGACACTTGTGGGAGCTACTGTGACTAAAACTGAGCTTCCCTACGCACAGGGAAGCAAGAGAAATGCTGATTTCATCAAGCCCAGTTACATACTCAGAATCTGTACTACTGCGCAAATAGGCATGTCTCTGTAGGCAAAAAACTCATTTCTGACAAAGTTGCCCAAATGCATCTCAGAAGTGTGCAACTTGTTCCCTGAGTTAGAAAACGTCGAGAAACGTTCGTTTCTGCTAGCGCTGTGCTTCTACACATGTATTTGCTGAACGGTGAAAGCGCACAGTAATGCACTTTTCTCCCAGCAAATACACTGTTTCTAAGGAAATGGGAACACACTGAGGAGACACTTGTGGGAGCTACTGTGACTAAAACTGAGCTTCCCTACGCACAGGGAAGCAAGAGAAATGCTGATTTCATCAAGCCCAGTTACATACTCAGAATCTGTACTACTGCGCAAATAGGCATGTCTCTTTAGGCAAAAAACTCATTTCTGACAAAGTTGCCCAAATGCATCTCAGAAGTGTGCAACTTGTTCCCTGAGTTAGAAAACGTCGAGAAACGGTCGTTTCTGCTAGCGCTGTGCTTTCACACATATATTTGCTGAACGGTGAAAGCGCACAGTAATGCACTTTTCTCCCAGCAAATACACTGTTTCTAAGGAAATGGAAACACTGAGGAGACACTTGTGGGAGCTACTGTGACTAAAACTGAGCTTCCCTACGCACAGGGAAGCTAGAGAAATGCTGATTTCATCAAGCCCAGTTACATACTCAGAATCTGTACTACTGCGAAAATAGTCATGTCTCTTTAGGCAAAAAACTCATTTGTGACAAAGTTGACCAAATGCATCTCAGAAGTGTGCAACTTGTTCCCTGAGTTAGAATACGTCGAGAAACGGTCGTTTCTGCTAGTGCTGTGCTTCTACACATGTATTTGCTGAACGGTGAAAGCGCACAGTAATGCACTTTTCTCCCAGCAAATACACTGTTTCTAAGGAAATGGGAACACACTGAGGAGACACTTGTGGAAGCTACTGTGACTAAAACTGAGCTTCCCTACGCACAGGGAAGCAAGAGAAATGCTGATTTTATCAAGCCCAGTTACATACTCAGAATCTGTACTACTGCGCAAATAGGCATGTTTCTGTAGGCAAAAAATTCATTTCTGACAAAGTTGCCCAAATGCATCTCAGAAGTGTGCAACTTGTTCCCTGAGTTAGAAAACGACGAGAAACGTTCGTTTCTGCTTGCGCTGTGCTTGTACACATGTATTTGCTGAACGGTGAAAGCGCACAGTAATGCACTTTTTTCCCAGCAAATACACTGTTTCTAAGGAAATGGGAACACACTGAGGAGACACTTGTGGGAGCTACTGTGACTAAAACTGAGCTTCCCTACGCACAGGGAAGCAAGAGAAATGCTGATTTCATCAAGCCCAGTTACATACTCAGAATCTGTACTACTGCGCAAATAGGCATGTCTCTTTAGGCAAAAAACTCATTCCTGACAAAGTTACCCAAATGCATCTCAGAAGTGTGCAACTTGTTCCCTGAGTTAGGAAACGTCGAGAAACGGTCGTTTCTGCTAGCGCTGTGCTTCTACACATGTATTTGCTGAACGGTGAAAGCGCACAGTAATGCACTTTTCTCCCAGCAAATACACTGTTTCTAAGGAAATGGGAACACACTGAGGAGAAACTTGTGGGAGCTACTGTGACTAAAACTGAGCTTCACTACGCACAAGGAAGCAAGAGAAATGCTGATTTCATCAAGCCCAGTTACATACTCAGAATCTGTACTACTGCGCAAATAGGCATGTCTCTTTAGGCAAGAAACTCATTTCTGACAAAGTTGCCCAAATGCATCTCAGAAGTGTGCAACTTGTTCCCTGAGTTAGAAAACGTCGAGAAACAGTCGTTTCTGCTAGCGCTGTGCTTCTACACAACTATTTGCTGAATGGTGAAAACGCACAGTGATGCACATTTCTCCCAGCAAATACACTGTTTCTAAGGAAATGGGAACACACTGAGGAGACACTTGTGGGAGCTACTGTGACTAAAACTGAGCTTCCCTACGCACAGGGAAGCAAGAGAAATGCTGATTTCATCAAGCCCAGTTACATACTCAGAATCTGTACTACTGCGCAAATAGGCATGTCTCTTTAGGCAAAAAACTCATTTCTGACAAAGTTGCCCAAATGCATCTCAGAAGTGTGCAACTTGTTCCCTGAGTTAGAAAACGTCGAGAAACGGTCGTTTCTGCTAGCGCTGTGCTTCTACACATGTATTTGCTGAACGGTGAAAGCGCACAGTAATGCACTTCTCTCTTAGCAAATACACTGTTTCTAAGGAAATGGGAACACACTGAGGAGACACTTGTGGGAGCTACTGTGACTAAAACTGAGCTTCACTACGCACAGGGAAGCAAGAGAAATGCTGATTTTATCAAGCCCAGTTACATACTCAGAATCTGTACTACTGCGCAAATAGGCATGTCTCTGTAGGCAAAAAACTCATTTCTGACAAAGTTGCCCAAATGCATCTCAGAAGTGTGCAACTTGTTCCCTGAGTTAGAAAACGTCGAGAAACGGTCGTTTCTGCTAGCGTTGTGCTTCTACATATGTATTTGCTGATCGGTGAAAGCGCACAGTAATTCACTTTTCTCCCAGCAAATACACTGTTTCTAAGGAAATGGGAACACACTGAGGAGACACTTGTGGGAGCTACTGTGACTAAAACTGAGCTTCCCTACGCACAGGGAAGCAAGAGAAATGCTGATTTCATCAAGCCCAGTTACATACTCAGAATCTGTACTACTGCGCAAATAGGCATGTCTCTGTAGGCAAAAAACTCATTTCTGACAAAGTTGCCCAAATGCATCTCAGAAGTGTGCAACTTGTTCCCTGAGTTAGAAAACGTCGAGAAACGGTCGTTTCTGCTAGCGCTGTGCTTCTACACATGTATTTGCTGAACGGTGAAAGCGCACAGTAATGCACTTTTCTCCCAGCAAATACACTGTTTCTAAGGAAATGGGAACACACTGAGGAGACACTTGTGGGAGCTACTGTGACTAAAACTGAGCTTCCCTACGCACAGGGAAGCAAGAGAAATGCTGATTTCATCAAGCCCAGTTACATACTCCGAATCTGTACTACAGCGCAAATAGACATGTCTCTTTAGGCAAAAAACTCATTTCTGACAAAGTTGCCCAAATGCATCTCAGAAGTGTGCAACTTGTTCCCTGAGTTAGAAAACGTCGAGAAACGGTCGTTTCTGCTAGCGTTGTGCTTGTACATATATATTTCTGAACGGTGAAAGCGCACAGTAATGCACTTTTCTCCCAGCAAATACACTGTTTCTAAGGAAATGGGAACACACTGAGGAGACACTTGTGGGAGCTACTGTGACTAAAACTGAGCTTCACTACGCACAAGGAAGCAAGAGAAATGCTGATTTCATCAAGCCCAGTTACATACTCAGAATCTGTACTACTGCGCAAATAGGCATGTCTCTGTAGGCAAAAAACTCATTTCTGACAAAGTTGCCCAAATGCATCTCAGAAGTGTGCAACTTGTTCCCTGAGTTAGAAAACGTGGAGAAACCCTCGTTTCTGCTAGCGCTGTGCTTCTACACATGTATTTGCTGAACGGTGAAAGCGCACAGTAATGCACATTTCTCCCAGCAAATACACTGTTTCTAAGGAAATGGGAACACACTGAGGAGACACTTGTGGGAGGTACTGTGACTAAAACTGAGCTTCCCTACGCACAGGGAGGCAAGAGAAATGCTGATTTAGTCAAGCCCAGTTACATACTCAGAATCTGTTCTACTGCGCAAATAGGCATGTCTCCGTAGGCAAGAAACTCATTTCTGACAAAGTTGCCCAAATGCATCTCAGAAGTGTGCAACTTGTTCCCTGAGTTAGAAAACGTCGAGAAACGTTCGTTTCTGCTAGCGCTGTGCTTCTACACAACTATTTGCTGAATGGTGAAAACGCACAGTGATGCACTTTTCTCCCAGCAAATACACTGTTTCTAAGGAAATGGGAACACACTGAGGAGACACTTGTGGGAGCTACTGTGACTAAAACTGAGCTTCCCTACGCACAGGGAAGCAAGAGAAATGCTGATTTCATCAAGCCCAGTTACATACTCAGAATCTGTACTACTGCGCAAATAGGCATGTCTCTTTAGGCAAAAAACTCATTTCTGACAAAGTTGCCCAAATGCATCTCAGAAGTGTGCAACTTGTTCCCTGAGTTAGAAAACGTCGAGAAACGGTCGTTTCTGCTAGCGCTGTGCTTCTACACATGTATTTGCTGAACGGTGAAAGCGCACAGTAATGCACTTCTCTCTTAGCAAATACACTGTTTCTAAGGAAATGGGAACACACTGAGGAGACACTTGTGGGAGCTACTGTGACTAAAACTGAGCTTCCCTACGCACAGGGAAGCAAGAGAAATGCTGATTTTATCAAGCCCATTTACATACTCAGAATCTGTACTACTGCGCAAATAGGCATGTCTCTGTAGGCAAAAAACTGATTTCTGACAAAGTTGCCCAAATGCATCTCAGAAGTGTGCAACTTGTTCCCTGAGTTAGAAAACATCGAGAAACGGTCGTTTCTGCTAGCGTTGTGCTTCTACATATGTATTTGCTGATCGGTGAAAGCGCACAGTAATTCACTTTTCTCCCAGCAAATACACTGTTTCTAAGGAAATGGGAACACACTGAGGAGACACTTGTGGGAGCTACTGTGACTAAAACTGAGCTTCCCTATGCACAGGGAAGTAAGAGAAATGCTGATTTCATCAAGCCCAGTTACATACTCAGAATCTGTACTACTGCGCAAATAGGCATGTCTCTGTAGGCAAAAAACTCATTTCTGACAAAGTTGCCCAAATGCATCCCAGAAGTGTGCAACTTGTTCCCTGAGTTAGAAAACGTCGAGAAACGGTCGTTTCTGCTAGCGCTGTGCTTCTACACATGTATTTGCTGAACGGTGAAAGCGCACAGTAATGCACTTTTCTCCCAGCAAATACACTGTTTCTAAGGAAATGGGAACACACTGAGGAGACACTTGTGGGAGCTACTGTGACTAAAACTGAGCTTCCCTACGCACAGGGAAGCAAGAGAAATGCTGATTTCATCAAGCCCAGTTACATACTCAGAATCTGTACTACTGCGCAAATAGGCATGTCTCTGTAGGCAAAAAACTCATTTCTGACAAAGTTGCCCAAATGCATCTCAGAAGTGTGCAACTTGTTCCCTGAGTTAGAAAACGTCGAGAAACGGTCGTTTCTGCTAGCATTGTGCTTGTACACATGTATTTGCTGAACGGTGAAAGCGCACAGTAATGCACTTTTCTCCCAGCAAATACACTGTGTCTAAGGAAATGGGAACACACTGAGGAGACACTTGTGGGAGCTACTGTGACTAAAACTGAGCTTCCCTACGCACAGGGAAGCAAGAGAAATGCTGATTTCATCAAGCCCAGTTACATACTCAGACTCTGTACTACTGCGCAAATAGGCATGTCTCTTTAGGCAAAAAACTCATTTCTGACAAAGTTGCCCAAATGCATCTCAGAAGTGTGCAACTTGTTCCCTGAGTTAGAAAACGTCGAGAAACGTTCGTTTCTGCTAGCGCTGTGCTTCTACACATGTATTTGCTGAACTGTGAAAGCGCACAGTAATGCACTTTTCTCCCAGCAAATACACTGTTTCTAAGGAAATGGGAACACACTGAGGAGACACTTGTGGGAGCTACTGTGACTAAAACTGAGCTTCCCTACGCACAGGGAAGCAAGAGAAATGCTGATTTCATCAAGCCCAGTTACATACTCAGAATCTGTACTACTGCGCAAATAGGCATGTCTCTGTAGGCAAAAAACTCATTTCTGACAAAGTTGCCCAAATGCATCTCAGAAGTTTGCAACTTGTTCCCTGAGTTAGAAAACGTCGAGAAAAGGTCATTTCTGCTAGCGTTGTGCTTGTACACATGTATTTGCTGAACGGTGAAAGCGCACAGTAATGCACTTTTCTCCCAGCAAATACAATGTTTCTAAGGAAATGGGAACACACTGAGGAGACACTTGTGGGAGCTACTGTGACTAAAACTGAGCTTCCCTACGCACAGGGAAGCAAGAGAAATGCTGATTTCATCAAGCCCAGTTACATACTCAGACTCTGTACTACTGCGCAAATAGGCATGTCTCTGTAGGCAAAAAACTCATTTCTGACAAAGTTGCCCAAATGCATCTCAGATGTGTGCAACTTGTTCCCTGAGTTAGAAAACGTAGAGAAACATTCGTTTCTGCTAGTGCTGTGCTTCTACACATGTATTTGCTGAACGGTGAAAGCGCACAGTAATGCACTTTTCTCCCAGCAAATACACTGTTTCTAAGGAAATGGGAACACACTGAGGAGACACTTGTGGGAGCTACTGTGACTAAAACTGAGCTTCCCTACGCACAGGGAAGCAAGAGAAATGCTGATTTCATCAAACCGAGTTACATACTCAGAATCTGTACTACTGCGCAAACAGGCATGCCTCTGTAGGCAAAAACTCATTTCTGACAAAGTTGCCCAAATGCATCTCAGAAGTGTGCAACTTGTTCCCTGAGTTAGAAAACGTCGAGAAACTTTCGTTTCTGCTAGCGCTGTGCTTCTACACATGTATTTGCTGAACGGTGAAAGCGCACAGTAATGCACTTTTCTCCCAGCAAATACACTGTTTCTAAGGAAATGGGAACACACTGAGGAGACACTTGTGGGAGCTACTGTGACTAAAACTGAGCTTCCCTACGCACAGGGAAGCAAGAGAAATGCTGATTTCATCAAGCCCAGTTACATACTCAGAATCTGTACTACTGCGCAAATAGGCATGTCTCTGTAGGCAAAAAACTCATTTCTGACAAAGTTGCCCAAATGCATCTCAGAAGTGTGCAACTTGTTCCCTGAGTTAGAAAACGTCGAGAAACGGTCGTTTCTGCTAGCATTGTGCTTGTACACATGTATTTGCTGAACGGTGAAAGCGCACAGTAATGCACTTTTCTCCCAGCAAATACACTGTGTCTAAGGAAATGGGAACACACTGAGGAGACACTTGTGGGAGCTACTGTGACTAAAACTGAGCTTCCCTACGCACAGGGAAGCAAGAGAAATGCTGATTTCATCAAGCCCAGTTACATACTCAGACTCTGTACTACTGCGCAAATAGGCATGTCTCTTTAGGCAAAAAACTCATTTCTGACAAAGTTGCCCAAATGCATCTCAGAAGTGTGCAACTTGTTCCCTGAGTTAGAAAACGTCGAGAAACGTTCGTTTCTGCTAGCGCTGTGCTTCTACACATGTATTTGCTGAACTGTGAAAGCGCACAGTAATGCACTTTTCTCCCAGCAAATACACTGTTTCTAAGGAAATGGGAACACACTGAGGAGACACTTGTGGGAGCTACTGTGACTAAAACTGAGCTTCCCTACGCACAGGGAAGCAAGAGAAATGCTGATTTCATCAAGCCCAGTTACATACTCAGAATCTGTACTACTGCGCAAATAGGCATGTCTCTGTAGGCAAAAAACTCATTTCTGACAAAGTTGCCCAAATGCATCTCAGAAGTTTGCAACTTGTTCCCTGAGTTAGAAAACGTCGAGAAAAGGTCATTTCTGCTAGCGTTGTGCTTGTACACATGTATTTGCTGAACGGTGAAAGCGCACAGTAATGCACTTTTCTCCCAGCAAATACAATGTTTCTAAGGAAATGGGAACACACTGAGGAGACACTTGTGGGAGCTACTGTGACTAAAACTGAGCTTCCCTACGCACAGGGAAGCAAGAGAAATGCTGATTTCATCAAGCCCAGTTACATACTCAGACTCTGTACTACTGCGCAAATAGGCATGTCTCTGTAGGCAAAAAACTCATTTCTGACAAAGTTGCCCAAATGCATCTCAGATGTGTGCAACTTGTTCCCTGAGTTAGAAAACGTAGAGAAACATTCGTTTCTGCTAGTGCTGTGCTTCTACACATGTATTTGCTGAACGGTGAAAGCGCACAGTAATGCACTTTTCTCCCAGCAAATACACTGTTTCTAAGGAAATGGGAACACACTGAGGAGACACTTGTGGGAGCTACTGTGACTAAAACTGAGCTTCCCTACGCACAGGGAAGCAAGAGAAATGCTGATTTCATCAAACCGAGTTACATACTCAGAATCTGTACTACTGCGCAAACAGGCATGCCTCTGTAGGCAAAAACTCATTTCTGACAAAGTTGCCCAAATGCATCTCAGAAGTGTGCAACTTGTTCCCTGAGTTAGAAAACGTCGAGAAACTTTCGTTTCTGCTAGCGCTGTGCTTCTACACATGTATTTGCTGAACGGTGAAAGCGCACAGTAATGCACTTTTCTCCCAGCAAATACACTGTTTCTAAGGAAATGGGAACACACTGAGGAGACACTTGTGGGAGCTACTGTGACTAAAACTGAGCTTCCCTACGCACAGGGAAGCAAGAGAAATGCTGATTTCATCAAGCCCAGTTACATACTCAGACTCTGTACTACTGTGCAAATAGGCATGTCTCTGTAGGCAAAAAACTCATTTCTGACAAAGTTGCCCAAATGCATCTCAGATGTGTGCAACTTGTTCCCTGAGTTAGAAAACGTAGAGAAACGTTCGTTTCTGCTAGTGCTGTGCTTCTACACATGTATTTGCTGAACGGTGAAAGCGCACAGTAATGCACTTTTCTCCCAGCAAATACACTGTTTCTAAGGAAATGGGAACACACTGAGGAGACACTTGTGGGAGCTACTGTGACTAAAACTGAGCTTCCCTACGCACAGGGAAGCAAGAGAAATGCTGATTTCATCAAGCCCAGTTACATACTCAGACTCTGTACTACTGCGCAAATAGGCATGTCTCTGTAGGCAAAAAACTCATTTCTGACAAAGTTGCCCAAATGCATCTCAGATGTGTGCAACTTGTTCCCTGAGTTAGAAAACGTAGAGAAACATTCGTTTCTGCTAGTGCTGTGCTTCTACACATGTATTTGCTGAACGGTGAAAGCGCACAGTAATGCACTTTTCTCCCAGCAAATACACTGTTTCTAAGGAAATGGGAACACACTGAGGAGACACTTGTGGGAGCTACTGTGACTAAAACTGAGCTTCCCTACGCACAGGGAAGCAAGAGAAATGCTGATTTCATCAAACCGAGTTACATACTCAGAATCTGTACTACTGCGCAAACAGGCATGCCTCTGTAGGCAAAAACTCATTTCTGACAAAGTTGCCCAAATGCATCTCAGAAGTGTGCAACTTGTTCCCTGAGTTAGAAAACGTCGAGAAACTTTCGTTTCTGCTAGCGCTGTGCTTCTACACATGTATTTGCTGAACGGTGAAAGCGCACAGTAATGCACTTTTCTCCCAGCAAATACACTGTTTCTAAGGAAATGGGAACACACTGAGGAGACACTTGTGGGAGCTACTGTGACTAAAACTGAGCTTCCCTACGCACAGGGAAGCAAGAGAAATGCTGATTTCATCAAGCCCAGTTACATACTCAGACTCTGTACTACTGCGCAAATAGGCATGTCTCTGTAGGCAAAAAACTCATTTCTGACAAAGTTGCCCAAATGCATCTCAGATGTGTGCAACTTGTTCCCTGAGTTAGAAAACGTAGAGAAACGTTCGTTTCTGCTAGTGCTGTGCTTCTACACATGTATTTGCTGAACGGTGAAAGCGCACAGTAATGCACTTTTCTCCCAGCAAATACACTGTTTCTAAGGAAATGGGAACACACTGAGGAGACACTTGTGGGAGCTACTGTGACTAAAACTGAGCTTCCCTACGCACAGGGAAGCAAGAGAAATGCTGATTTCATCAAACCGAGTTACATACTCAGAATCTGTACTACTGCGCAAACAGGCATGCCTCTGTAGGCAAAAACTCATTTCTGACAAAGTTGCCCAAATGCATCTCAGAAGTGTGCAACTTGTTCCCTGAGTTAGAAAACGTCGAGAAACTTTCGTTTCTGCTAGCGCTGTGCTTCTACACATGTATTTGCTGAACGGTGAAAGCGCACAGTAATGTACTTTTCTCCCAGCAAATACACTGTTTCTAAGGAAATGGGAACACACTGAGGAGACACTTGTGGGAGCTACTGTGACTAAAACTGAGCTTCCCTACGCACAGGGAAGCAAGAGAAATGCTGATATCATCAAGCCCATTTACATACACAGAATCTGTACTACTGCGCAAATAGGCATGTCTCTTTAGGCAAAAAACTCATTTATGACAAAGTTGCCCAAATGCATCTCAGAAGTGTGCAACTTGTTCCCTGAGTTAGAAAACGTCGAGAAACGGTCGTTTCTGCTAGTGCTGTGCTTCTACACATGTATTTGCTGAACGGTGAAAGCGCACAGTAATGCACTTTTCTCCCAGCAAATACACTGTTTCTAAGGAAATGGTAACACACTGTGGAGACACTTGTAAGAGCTACTGTGACTAAAACTGAGCTTCCCTACGCACAGGGAAGCAAGAGAAATGCTGATTTCATCAAGCCCAGTTACATACTCAGAGTCTGTACTACTGCGCAAATAGGCATGTCTCTTTAGGCAAAAAACTCATTTCTGACAAAGTTGCCCAAATGCATCTCAGAAGTGTGCAACTTGTTCCCTGAGTTAGAAAACGTCGAGAAACGGTCGTTTCTGCTAGCGCTGTGCTTCTACACATGTATTTGCTGAACGGTGAAAGCGCACAGTAATTCACTTTTCTCCCAGCAAATACACTGTTTCTAAGGAAATGGGAACACACTGAGGAGACACTTGTGGGACCTACTGTGACTAAAACTGAGCTTCCCTACGCACAGTGAAGCAAGAGAAATGCTGATTTAGTCAAGCCCAGTTACATACTCAGAATCTGTACTACTGCGCGAATAGGCATGTCTCTGTAGGCAAAAAACTCATTTCTGACAAAGTTGCCCAAATGCATCTCAGAAGTGTGCAACTTGTTCCCTGAGTTAGAAAACGTCGAGAAACGGTCGTTTCTGCTAGCGCTGTGCTTCTACACATGTATTTGCTGAACGGTGAAAGCGCACAGTAATGCACTTTTCTCCCAGCAAATACACTGTTTCTAAGGAAATGGGAACACACTGTGGAGACACTTGTGGGAGCTACTGTGACTAAAACTGAGCTTCCCTACGCACAGGGAAGGAAGAGAAATGCTGATTTCATCAAGCCCAGTTACATACTCAGAGTCTGTACTACTGCGCAAATAGGCATGTCTCTATAGGCAAAAAACTCCTTTCTGCCAAAGTTGCCCAAATGCATCTCAGAAGTGTGCAACTTGTTCCCTGAGTTAGAAAACGTCGAGAAACGGTCGTTTCTGCTAGCGCTGTGCTTCTACACATGTATTTGCTGAACGGTGAAAGCGCACAGTAATTCACTTTTCTCCCAGCAAATACACTGTTTCTAAGGAAATGGGAACACACTGAGGAGACACTTGTGGGAGCTACTGTGACTAAAACTGAGCTTCCCTACGCACAGGGAAGCAAGAGAAATGCTGATTTCGTCAAGCCCAGTTACATACTCAGAATCTGTACTACCGCGCAAATAGGCATGTCTCTGTAGGCAAAAAACTAATTTCTGACAAAGTTGCCCAAATGCATCTCAGAAGTGTGCAACTTGTTCCCTGAGTTAGAAAACGTCGAGAAACGGTCGTTTCTGCTAGCGCTGTGCTTCTACACATGTATTTGCTGAACGGTGAAAGCGCACAGTAATGCACTTTTCTCCCAGCAAATACACTGTTTCTAAGGAAATGGGAACACACTGAGGAGACACTTGTGGGAGCTACTGTGACTAAAACTGAGCTTCCCTACGCACAGGGAAGCAAGAGAAATGCTGATTTCATCAAGCCCAGTTACATACACAGAATCTGTACTACTGCGCAAATAGACATGTCTCTTTAGGCAAAAAACTCATTTCTGACAAAGTTGCCCAAATGCATCTCAGAAGTGTGCAACTTGTTCCCTGAGTTAGAAAACGTCGAGAAACGTTCGTTTCTGCTAGCGCTGTGCTTCTACACATGTATTTGCTGAACGGTGAAAGCGCACAGTAATTCACTTTTCTCCCAGCAAATACACGGTTTCTAAGGAAATGGGAACACACTGAGGAGACCCTTGTGGGACCTACTGTGACTAAAACTGAGCTTCCCTACGCACAGTGAAGCAGGGGAAATGCTGATTTCGTCAAGCCCAGTTACATACTCAGAGTCTGTACTACTGCGCAAATAGGCATGTCTCTGTAGGCAAAAAACTCATTTCTGACAAAGTTGCCCAAATGCATCTCAGAAGTGTGCAACTTGTTCCCTGAGTTAGAAAACGTCGAGAAACAGTCGTTTCTGCTAGCGCTGTGCTTCTACACATGTATTTGCTGAACGGTGAAAGCGCACAGTAATGCACTTTTCTCCCAGCAAATACACTGTGTCTAAGGAAATGGGAACACACTGAGGAGACACTTGTGGGAGCTACTGTGACTAAAACTGAGCTTCCCTACGCACAGGGAAGCAAGAGAAATGCTGATTTCATCAAGCCCAGTTACATACTCAGAATCTGTACTACTGCGCAAATAGGCATGTCTCTGTAGGCAAAAAACTCATTTCTGACAAAGTTGCCCAAATGCATCTCAGAAGTGTGCCACTTGTTCCCTGAGTTAGAAAACGTCGAGAAACGTTCGTTTCAGCTAGCGCTGTGCTTCTACACATGTATTTGCTGAACGGTGAAAGCGCAGAGTAATGCACTTTTCTCCCAGCAAATACACTGTTTCTAAGGAAATGG
Organism: Acomys minous; assembly: GCF_964271855.1. Classification (NCBI taxonomy): domain Eukaryota; kingdom Metazoa; phylum Chordata; class Mammalia; order Rodentia; family Muridae; genus Acomys; species Acomys minous. The sequence goes on along the minus strand of NC_140488.1, from coordinate 127,553,799 downwards.
GAACACACTGAGGAGACACTTGTGGGAACTACTGTGACTAAAACTGAGCTTCCCTACGCACAGGGAAGCAAGAGAAATGCTGATTTCATCAAGCCCAGTTACATACTCAGAATCTGTACTACTGCGCAAATAGGCATGTCTCTGTAGGCAAAAAACTCATTTCTGACAAAGTTGCCCAAATGCATCTCAGAAGTGTGCAACTTGTTCCCTGAGTTAGAAAACGTTGAGAAACGTTCGTTTCTGCTAGCGCTGTGCTTCTACACATGTATTTGCTGAACGGTGAAAGCGCACAGTAATGCACTTTTCTCCCAGCAAATACACTGTTTCTAAGGAAATGGGAACACACTGAGGAGACACTTGTGGGAGCTACTGTGACTAAAACTGAGCTTCCCTACGCACAGGGAAGCAAGAGAAATGCTGATTTCATCAAGCCCAGTTACATACTCAGAATCTGTACTACTGCGCAAATAGGCATGTCTCTGTAGGCAAAAAACTCATTTCTGACAAAGTTGCCCAAATGCATCTCAGAAGTGTGCAACTTGTTCCCTGAGTTAGAAAACGTCGAGAAACGTTCGTTTCTGCTAGCGCTGTGCTTCTACACATGTATTTGCTGAACGGTGAAAGCGCACAGTAATGCACTTTTCTCCCAGCAAATACACTGTTTCTAAGGAAATGGGAACACACTGAGGAGACACTTGTGGGAGCTACTGTGACTAAAACTGAGCTTCCCTACGCACAGTGAAGCAAGAGAAATGCTGATTTCGTCAAGCCCAGTTACATACTCAGAATCTGTACTACTGCGCAAATAGGGATGTCTCTGTAGGCAAAAAACTCATTTCTGACAAAGTTGCCCAAATGCATCTCAGAAGTGTGCAACTTGTTCCCTGAGTTAGAAAACGTCGAGAAATGTTCGTTTCTGTTAGCGCTGTGCTTCTACACATGTATTTGCTGAACGGTGAAAGCGCACAGTAATGCACTTTTCTCCCAGCAAATACACTGTTTCTAAGGAAATGGGAACACACTGAGGAGACACTTGTGGGAGCTACTGTGACTAAAACTGAGCTTCCCTACGCACAGGGAAGCAAGAGAAATGCTGATTTCATCAAGCCCAGTTACATACTCAGAATCTGTACTACTGCGCAAATAGGCATGTCTCTGTAGGCAAAAAACTCATTTTTGAGAAAGTTACCCAAATGCATCTCAGAAGAGTGCAACTTGTTCCCTGAGTTAGAAAACGTCGAGAAACGGTCGTTTCTGCTAGCGCTGTGCTTCTACACATGTATTTGCTGAACGGTGAAAGCACACAGTAATGCACTTTTCTCCCAGCAAATACACTGTTTCTAAGGAAATGGGAACACACTGAGGAGACACTTGTGGGACCTACTGTGACTAAAACTGAGCTTCCCTACGCACAGGGAAGCAAGAGAAATGCTGATTTCGTCAAGCCCAGTTACATACTCAGAATCTGTACTACCGCGCAAATAGGCATGTCTCTGTAGGCAAAAAACTAATTTCTGACAAAGTTGCCCAAATGCATCTCAGAAGTGTGCAACTTGTTCCCTGAGTTAGAAAACGTCGAGAAACGGTCGTTTCTGCTAGCGCTGTGCTTCTACACATGTATTTGCTGAACGGTGAAAGCGCACAGTAATGCACTTTTCTCCCAGCAAATACACTGTTTCTAAGGAAATGGGAACACACTGAGGAGACACTTGTGGGAGCTACTGTGACTAAAACTGAGCTTCCCTACGCACAGGGAAGCAAGAGAAATGCTGATTTCATCAAGCCCAGTTACATACACAGAATCTGTACTACTGCGCAAATAGACATGTCTCTTTAGGCAAAAAACTCATTTCTGACAAAGTTGCCCAAATGCATCTCAGAAGTGTGCAACTTGTTCCCTGAGTTAGAAAACGTCGAGAAACGTTCGTTTCTGCTAGCGCTGTGCTTCTACACATGTATTTGCTGAACGGTGAAAGCGCACAGTAATTCACTTTTCTCCCAGCAAATACACGGTTTCTAAGGAAATGGGAACACACTGAGGAGACACTTGTGGGACCTACTGTGACTAAAACTGAGCTTCCCTACGCACAGTGAAGCAGGGGAAATGCTGATTTCGTCAAGCCCAGTTACATACTCAGAATCTGTACTACTGCGCAAATAGGCATGTCTCTGTAGGCAAAAAACTCATTTCTGACAAAGTTGCCCAAATGCATCTCAGAAGTGTGCAACTTGTTCCCTGAGTTAGAAAACGTCGAGAAATGTTCGTTTCTGTTAGCGCTGTGCTTCTACACATGTATTTGCTGAACGGTGAAAGCGCACAGTAATGCACTTTTCTCCCAGCAAATACACTGTTTCTAAGGAAATGGGAACACACTGAGGAGACACTTGTGGGAGCTACTGTGACTAAAACTGAGCTTCCCTACGCACAGGGAAGCAAGAGAAATGCTGATTTCATCAAGCCCAGTTACATACTCAGAATCTGTACTACTGCGCAAATAGGCATGTCTCTGTAGGCAAAAAACTCATTTTTGAGAAAGTTACCCAAATGCATCTCAGAAGAGTGCAACTTGTTCCCTGAGTTAGAAAACGTCGAGAAACGGTCGTTTCTGCTAGCGCTGTGCTTCTACACATGTATTTGCTGAACGGTGAAAGCACACAGTAATGCACTTTTCTCCCAGCAAATACACTGTTTCTAAGGAAATGGGAACACACTGAGGAGACACTTGTGGGACCTACTGTGACTAAAACTGAGCTTCCCTACGCACAGGGAAGCAAGAGAAATGCTGATTTCGTCAAGCCCAGTTACATACTCAGAATCTGTACTACCGCGCAAATAGGCATGTCTCTGTAGGCAAAAAACTAATTTCTGACAAAGTTGCCCAAATGCATCTCAGAAGTGTGCAACTTGTTCCCTGAGTTAGAAAACGTCGAGAAACGGTCGTTTCTGCTAGCGCTGTGCTTCTACACATGTATTTGCTGAACGGTGAAAGCGCACAGTAATGCACTTTTCTCCCAGCAAATACACTGTTTCTAAGGAAATGGGAACACACTGAGGAGACACTTGTGGGAGCTACTGTGACTAAAACTGAGCTTCCCTACGCACAGGGAAGCAAGAGAAATGCTGATTTCATCAAGCCCAGTTACATACACAGAATCTGTACTACTGCGCAAATAGACATGTCTCTTTAGGCAAAAAACTCATTTCTGACAAAGTTGCCCAAATGCATCTCAGAAGTGTGCAACTTGTTCCCTGAGTTAGAAAACGTCGAGAAACGTTCGTTTCTGCTAGCGCTGTGCTTCTACACATGTATTTGCTGAACGGTGAAAGCGCACAGTAATTCACTTTTCTCCCAGCAAATACACGGTTTCTAAGGAAATGGGAACACACTGAGGAGACACTTGTGGGACCTACTGTGACTAAAACTGAGCTTCCCTACGCACAGTGAAGCAGGGGAAATGCTGATTTCGTCAAGCCCAGTTACATACTCAGAGTCTGTACTACTGCGCAAATAGGCATGTCTCTGTAGGCAAAAAACTCATTTCTGACAAAGTTGCCCAAATGCATCTCAGAAGTGTGCAACTTGTTCCCTGAGTTAGAAAACGTCGAGAAACAGTCGTTTCTGCTAGCGCTGTGCTTCTACACATGTATTTGCTGAACGGTGAAAGCGCACAGTAATGCACTTTTCTCCCAGCAAATACACTGTGTCTAAGGAAATGGGAACACACTGAGGAGACACTTGTGGGAGCTACTGTGACTAAAACTGAGCTTCCCTACGCACAGGGAAGCAAGAGAAATGCTGATTTCATCAAGCCCAGTTACATACTCAGAATCTGTACTACTGCGCAAATAGGCATGTCTCTGTAGGCAAAAAACTCATTTCTGACAAAGTTGCCCAAATGCATCTCAGAAGTGTGCCACTTGTTCCCTGAGTTAGAAAACGTCGAGAAACGGTCGTTTCTGCTAGCGCTGTGCTTCTACACATGTATTTGCTGAACGGTGAAAGCGCACAGTAATGCACTTTTCTCCCAGCAAATACACTGTTTCTAAGGAAATGGGAACACACTGAGGAGACACTTGTGGGAGCTACTGTGACTAAAACTGAGCTTCCCTACGCACAGGGAAGCAAGAGAAATGCTGATTTCATCAAGCCCAGTTACATACACAGAATCTGTACTACTGCGCAAATAGACATGTCTCTTTAGGCAAAAAACTCATTTCTGACAAAGTTGCCCAAATGCATCTCAGAAGTGTGCAACTTGTTCCCTGAGTTAGAAAACGTCGAGAAACGTTCGTTTCTGCTAGCGCTGTGCTTCTACACATGTATTTGCTGAACGGTGAAAGCGCACAGTAATTCACTTTTCTCCCAGCAAATACACGGTTTCTAAGGAAATGGGAACACACTGAGGAGACACTTGTGGGACCTACTGTGACTAAAACTGAGCTTCCCTACGCACAGTGAAGCAGGGGAAATGCTGATTTCGTCAAGCCCAGTTACATACTCAGAGTCTGTACTACTGCGCAAATAGGCATGTCTCTGTAGGCAAAAAACTCATTTCTGACAAAGTTGCCCAAATGCATCTCAGAAGTGTGCAACTTGTTCCCTGAGTTAGAAAACGTCGAGAAACAGTCGTTTCTGCTAGCGCTGTGCTTCTACACATGTATTTGCTGAACGGTGAAAGCGCACAGTAATGCACTTTTCTCCCAGCAAATACACTGTGTCTAAGGAAATGGGAACACACTGAGGAGACACTTGTGGGAGCTACTGTGACTAAAACTGAGCTTCCCTACGCACAGGGAAGCAAGAGAAATGCTGATTTCATCAAGCCCAGTTACATACTCAGAATCTGTACTACTGCGCAAATAGGCATGTCTCTGTAGGCAAAAAACTCATTTCTGACAAAGTTGCCCAAATGCATCTCAGAAGTGTGCCACTTGTTCCCTGAGTTAGAAAACGTCGAGAAACGTTCGTTTCAGCTAGCGCTGTGCTTCTACACATGTATTTGCTGAACGGTGAAAGCGCAGAGTAATGCACTTTTCTCCCAGCAAATACACTGTTTCTAAGGAAATGGGAACACACTGAGGAGACACTTGTGGGAACTACTGTGACTAAAACTGAGCTTCCCTACGCACAGGGAAGCAAGAGAAATGCTGATTTCATCAAGCCCAGTTACATACTCAGAATCTGTACTACTGCGCAAATAGGCATGTCTCTGTAGGCAAAAAACTCATTTCTGACAAAGTTGCCCAAATGCATCTCAGAAGTGTGCAACTTGTTCCCTGAGTTAGAAAACGTTGAGAAACGTTCGTTTCTGCTAGCGCTGTGCTTCTACACATGTATTTGCTGAACGGTGAAAGCGCACAGTAATGCACTTTTCTCCCAGCAAATACACTGTTTCTAAGGAAATGGGAACACACTGAGGAGACACTTGTGGGAGCTACTGTGACTAAAACTGAGCTTCCCTACGCACAGGGAAGCAAGAGAAATGCTGATTTCATCAAGCCCAGTTACATACTCAGAATCTGTACTACTGCGCAAATAGGCATGTCTCTGTAGGCAAAAAACTCATTTCTGACAAAGTTGCCCAAATGCATCTCAGAAGTGTGCAACTTGTTCCCTGAGTTAGAAAACGTCGAGAAACGTTCGTTTCTGCTAGCGCTGTGCTTCTACACATGTATTTGCTGAACGGTGAAAGCGCACAGTAATGCACTTTTCTCCCAGCAAATACACTGTTTCTAAGGAAATGGGAACACACTGAGGAGACACTTGTGGGAGCTACTGTGACTAAAACTGAGCTTCCCTACGCACAGTGAAGCAAGAGAAATGCTGATTTCGTCAAGCCCAGTTACATACTCAGAATCTGTACTACTGCGCAAATAGGGATGTCTCTGTAGGCAAAAAACTCATTTCTGACAAAGTTGCCCAAATGCATCTCAGAAGTGTGCAACTTGTTCCCTGAGTTAGAAAACGTCGAGAAATGTTCGTTTCTGTTAGCGCTGTGCTTCTACACATGTATTTGCTGAACGGTGAAAGCGCACAGTAATGCACTTTTCTCCCAGCAAATACACTGTTTCTAAGGAAATGGGAACACACTGAGGAGACACTTGTGGGAGCTACTGTGACTAAAACTGAGCTTCCCTACGCACAGGGAAGCAAGAGAAATGCTGATTTCATCAAGCCCAGTTACATACTCAGAATCTGTACTACTGCGCAAATAGGCATGTCTCTGTAGGCAAAAAACTCATTTTTGAGAAAGTTACCCAAATGCATCTCAGAAGAGTGCAACTTGTTCCCTGAGTTAGAAAACGTCGAGAAACGGTCGTTTCTGCTAGCGCTGTGCTTCTACACATGTATTTGCTGAACGGTGAAAGCACACAGTAATGCACTTTTCTCCCAGCAAATACACTGTTTCTAAGGAAATGGGAACACACTGAGGAGACACTTGTGGGAGCTACTGTGACTAAAACTGAGCTTCCCTACGCACAGGGAAGCAAGAGAAAGCTGATTTCATCAAGCCCAGTTACATACTCAGAATCTGTCCTACTGCGCAAATAGGCATGTCTCTTTAGGCAAAAAACTCATATCTGACAACGTTGCCCAAATGCATCTCAGAAGTGTGCAACTTGTTCCCTGAGTTAGAAAACGTCAGAAACGGTCGTTTCTGCTAGCGCTGTGCTTCTACACATGTATTTGCTGAACGGTGAAAGCGCACAGTAATGCAGTTTTCTCCCAGCAAATACACTGTTTCTAAGGAAATGGGAACACACTGAGGAGACACTTGTGGGAGCTACTGTGACTAAAACTGAGCTTCCCAATGCACAGGGAAGCAAGAGAAATGCTGATTTCATCAAGCCCATTTACATACTCAGAATCTGTACTACTACGCAAATAGGCATGTCTCTTTAGGCAAAAAACTCATTTCTGACAAAGTTGCCCAAATGCATCTCAGAAGTGTGCAACTTGTTCCCTGAGTTAGAAAACGTCGAGAAACGGTCGTTTCTGCTAGCGCTGTGCTTCTACACATGTATTTGCTGAACGGTGAAAGCGCACAGTAATGCACTTTTCTCCCAGCAAATACACTGTTTCTAAGGAAATGGGAACACACTGAGGAGACACTTGTGGGAGCTACTGTGACTAAAACTGAGCTTCCCTACGCACAGGGAAGCAACAGAAATGCTGATTTCATCAAGCCCAGTTACATACTCAGAATCTGTACTACTGCGCAAATAGGCATGTCTCTTTAGGCAAAAAACTCATTTCTGACAAAGTTGCCCAAATGCATCTCAGAAGTGTGCAACTTGTTCCCTGAGTTAGAAAACGTCGAGAAACGGTCGTTTCTGCTAGCGCTGTGCTTCTACACATGTATTTGCTGGACGGTGAAAGCGCACAGTAATGCACTTTTCTCCCAGCAAATACACTGTTTCTAAGGAAATGGGAACACACTGAGGAGACACTTGTGGGAGCTACTGTGACTAAAACTGAGCTTCCCTACGCACAGGGAAGCAAGAGAAATGCTGATTTCATCAAGCCCAGTTACATACTCAGAATCTGTACTACTGCGCAAATAGGCATGTCTCTGTAGGCAAAAAACTCATTTTTGAGAAAGTTACCCAAATGCATCTCAGAAGTGTGCAACTTGTTCCCTGAGTTAGAACACGTTGAGAAACGTTCGTTTCTGCTAGCGCTGTGCTTCTACACATGTATTTGCTGAACGGTGAAAGCGCACAGTAATGCACTTTTCTCCCAGCAAATACACTGTTTCTAAGGAAATGGGAACACACTGAGGAGACACTTGTGGGAGCTACTGTGACTAAAACTGAGCTTCCCTACGCACAGGGAAGCAAGAGAAAGCTGATTTCATCAAGCCCAATTACATACTCAGAATCTGTACTACTGCGCAAATAGGCATGTCTCTTTAGGCAAAAAACTCATTTCTGACAACGTTGCCCAAATGCATCTCAGAAGTGTGCAACTTGTTCCCTGAGTTAGAAAACGTCGAGAAACGGTCGTTTCTGCTAGCGCTGTGCTTCTACACATGTATTTGCTTAATGGTGAAAGCGCACAGTGATGCACTTTTCTCCCAGCAAATACACTCTTTCTAAGGAAATGGGAACACACTGAGGAGACACTTGTGGGAGCTACTGTGACTAAAACTGAGCTTCCCTACGCACAGGGAAGCAAGAGAAATGCTGATGTCATCAAGCCCAGTTACATACTCAGAATCTGTACTACTGCGCAAATAGGCATGTCTCTGTAGGCAAAAAACTCATTTCTGACAAAGTAGCCCAAATGCACCTCAGAAGTGTGCCACTTGTTCCCTGAGTTAGAAAACGTCGAGAAACGGTCGTTTCAGCTAGCGCTGTGCTTCGACACATGTATTTGCTGAACGGTGAAAGCGCACAGTAATGCACTTTTCTCCCACCAAATACACTGTTTCTAAGGAAATGTGAACACACTGAGGAGACACTTGTGGGAGCTACTGTGACTAAAACTGAGCTTCCCTACGCACAGGGAAGCAAGAGAAATGCTGATTTCATCAAGCCCAGTTACATACTCAGAATCTGTACTACTGCGCAAATAGGCATGTCTCTTTAGGCAAAAAACTCATTTCTGACAAAGTTGCCCAAATGCATCTCAGAAGTGTGCAACTAGTTCCCTGAGTTAGAAAACGTCGAGAAACGTTCGTTTCTGCTAGCGCTGTGCTTCTACACATGTATTTGCTGAACGGTGAAAGCGCACAGTGATGCACTTTTCTCCCAGCAAATACACTGTTTCTAAGGAAATGGGAACACACTGAGGAGACACTTGTGGGAGCTACTGTGACTAAAACTGAGCTTCCCTACGCACAGGGAAGCAAGAGAAATGCTGATTTCATCAAGCCCAGTTACCTTCTCAGAATCTGTACTACTGCGCAAATAGGCATGTCTCTGTAGGCAAAAAACTCATTTCTGACCAAGTTGCCCAAATGCATCTCAGAAGTGTACAACTAGTTCCCTGAGTTAGAAAACGTCGAGAAACGGTCGTTTCTGCTAGCGCTGTGCTTCTACACATGTACTTGCTGAACGGTGAAAGCGCACAGTAATGCACTTTTCTCCCACCAAATACACTGTTTCTAAGGAAATGGGAACACACTGAGGAGACACTTGTGGGAGCTACTGTGACTAAAACTGAGCTTCCCTACGCACAGGGAAGCAAGAGAAATGCTGATTTCATCAAGCCCAGTTACATACTCAGAATCTGTACTACTGCGCAAATAGGCATGTCTCTGTAGGCAAAAAACTCATTTCTGACAAAGTTGCCCAAATGCATCTCAGAAGTGTGCAACTTGTTCCCTGAGTTAGAAAACGTCGAGAAACGTTCGTTTCTGCTAGCGCTGTGCTTCTACACATGTATTTGCTGAACGGTGAAAGCGCACAGTAATGCACTTTTCTCCCAGCAAATACACTGTTTCTAAGGAAATGGGAACACACTGAGGAGACACTTGTGGGAGCTACTGTGACTAAAACTGAGCTTCCCTACGCACAGGGAAGCAAGAGAATGCTGATTTCATCAAGCCCAGTTACATACTCAGAATCTGTACTACTGCGCAAATAGGCATGTCTCTGTAGGCAAAAAACTCATTTCTGACAAAGTTGCCCAAATGCATCTCAGAAGTGTGCAACTTGTTCCCTGAGTTAGAAAACGTCGAGAAACCTTCGTTTCTGCTAGCGCTGTGCTTCTAGACATGTATTTGCTGAACGGTGAAAGCGCACAGTAATGCAGTTTTCTCCCAGCAAATACACTGTTTCTAAGGAAATGGGAACACACTGAGGAGACACTTGTGGGAGCTACTGTGACTAAAACTGAGCTTCCCTACGCACAGGGAAGCAAGAGAAATGCTGATTTCATCAAGCCCAGTTACGTACACAGAATCTGTACTACTGCGCAAATAGGCATGTCTCTGTAGGCAAAAAACTCATTTCTGACAAAGTTGCCCAAATGCATCTCAGAAGTGTGCCACTTGTTCCCTGAGTTAGAAAACGTCGAGAAACGGTCGTTTCAGCTAGCGCTGTGCTTCTACACATGTATTTGCTGAACGGTGAAAGCGCACAGTAAAGCACTTTTCTCCCAGCAAATACACTGTTTCTAAGGAAATGGGAACACACTGAGGAGACACTTGTGGGAGCTACTGTGACTAAAACTGAGCTTCCCTATGCACAGGGAAGCAAGAGAAATGCTGATTTCATCAAGCCCAGTTACATACTCAGAATTTGTACTACTGCGCAAATAGGCATGTCTCTGTAGGCAAAAAATTCATTTTGGACAAAGTTGCCCAAATGCATCTCAGAAGTGTGCAACTTGTTCCCTGAGTTAGAAAACGTCGAGAAACGGTCGTTTCTGCTAGCGCTGTGCTTCTACACATGTACTTGCTGAACGGTGAAAGCGCACAGTAATGCACTTTTCTCCCAGCAAATACACTGTTTCTAAGGAAATGGGAACACACTGAGGAGACACTTGTGGGAGCTACTGTGACTAAAACTGAGCTTCCCTACGCACAGGGAAGCAAGAGAAATGCTGATTTCATCAAGCCCAGTTACATACTCAGAATCTGTACTACTGCGCAAATAGGCATGTCTCTGTAGGCAAAAAACTCATTTCTGACAAAGTTGCCCAAATGCATCTCAGAAGTGTGCAACTTGTTCCCTGAGTTAGAAAACGTCGAGAAACGGACGTTTCTGCAAGCACTGTGCTTCTACACATGTATTTGCTGAACAGTGAAAGCGCACAGTAATGCACTTTTCTCCCAGCAAATACACTGTTTCTAAGGAAATGGGAACACACTGAGGAGACACTTGTGGGAGCTACTGTGACTAAAACTGAGCTTCCCTACGCACAGGGAAGCAAGAGAAATGCTGATTTCATCAAGCCCAGTTACATACTCAGAATCTGTACTACTGCGCAAATAGGCATGTCTCTGTAGGCAAAAAACTCATTTCGGACAAAGTTGCCCAAATGCATCTCAGAAGTGTGCAACTTGTTCCCTGAGTTAGAAAACGTCGAGAATCGGTCTTTTCTGCTAGCGCTGTGCTTCTACACATGTATTTGCTGAACGGTGAAAGCGCACAGTAATGCACTTTTCTCCCAGCAAATACACTGTTTCTAAGGAAATGGGAACACACTGAGGAGACACTTGTGGGAGCTACTGTGACTAAAACTGAGCTTCCCTACGCACAGGGAAGCAAGAGAAATGCTGATTTCATCAAGCCCAGTTACATACTCAGAATCTGTACTACTGCGCAAATAGGCATGTCTCTGTAGGCAAAAAACTCATTTCTGACAAAGTTGCCCAAATGCATCTCAGAAGTGTGCAACTTGTTCCCTGAGTTAGAAAACGTCGAGAAACGGACGTTTCTGCAAGCACTGTGCTTCTACACATGTATTTGCTGAACAGTGAAAGCGCACAGTAATGCACTTTTCTCCCAGCAAATACACTGTTTCTAAGGAAATGGGAACACACTGAGGAGACACTTGTGGGAGCTACTGTGACTAAAACTGAGCTTCCCTACGCACAGGGAAGCAAGAGAAATGCTGATTTCATCAAGCCCATTTACATACTCAGAATCTGTACTACTGCGCAAATAGGCATGTCTCTGTAGGCAAAAAATTCATTTTGGACAAAGTTGCCCAAATGCATCTCAGAAGTGTGCAACTTGTTCCCTGAGTTAGAAAACGTCGAGAAACGGTCGTTTCTGCTAGCGCTGTGCTTCTACACATGTATTTGCTGAACGGTGAAAGCGCACAGTAATGCACTTTTCTCCCAGCAAAGCACTGTTTCTAAGGAAATGGGAACACACTGAGGAGACACTTGTGGGAGCTACTGTGACTAAAACTGAGCTTCCCTACGCACAGGGAAGCAAGAGAAATGCTGATTTCATCAAGCCCAGTTACATACTCAGAATCTGTACTACTGCGCAAATAGGCATGTCTCTGTAGGCAAAAAACTCATTTCTGACAAAGTTGCCCAAATGCATCTCAGAAGTGTGCAACTTGTTCCCTGAGTTAGAAAACGTCGAGAAAGGGTCTTTTCTGCTAGCGCTGTGCTTCTACACATGTATTTGCTGAACGGTGAAAGCACACAGTAATGCACATTTCTCCCAGCAAAAACACTGTTTCTAAGGAAATGGGAACACACTGAGGAGACACTTGTGGGAGCTACTGTGACTAAAACTGAGCTTCCCTACGCACAGGGAAGCAAGAGAAATGCTGATTTCATCAAGCACAGTTACATACTCAGAATCTGTACTACTGCGCAAATAGGCATGTCTCTGTAGGCAAAAAACTCATTTCTGACAAAGTTGCCCAAATGCATCTCAGAAGTGTGCAACTTGTTCCCTGAGTTAGAAAACGTCGAGAAACGGTCGTTTCTGCTAGCGCTGTGCTTCTACACATGTATTTGCTGAACGGTGAAAGCGCACAGTAATGCACATTTCTCCCAGCAAAAACACTGTTTCTAAGGAAATGGGAACACACTGAGGAGACACTTGTGGGAGCTACTGTGACTAAAACTGAGCTTCCCTGCGCACAGGGAAGCAAGAGAAATGCTGATTTCATCAAGCCCAGTTACATACTCAGAAACTGTACTACTGCGCAAATAGGCATGTCTCTGTAGGCAAAAAACTCATTTCTGACAAAGTTGCCCAAATGCATCTCAGAAGTGTGCAACTTGTTCCCTGAGTTAGAAAACGTCGTGAAACGGTCGTTTCTGCTAGCGTTGTGCTTCTACACATGTATTTGCTGAACGGTGAAAGCGCACAGTAATGCACTTTTCTCCCAGCAAATACACTGTTTCTAAGGAACTGGGAACACACTGAGGAGACACTTGTGGGAGCTACTGTGACTAAAACTGAGCTTCCCTACGCACAGGGAAGCAAGAGAAATGCTGATTTCATCAAGCCCAGTTACATACTCAGAATCTGTACTACTGCGCAAATAGGCATGTCTCTGTAGGCAAAAAACTCATTTCTGATTAAGTTGCCCAAATGCATCTCAGAAGTGTGCAACCTGTTCCCTGAGTTAGAAAACGTCGAGAAACCTTCCTTTCTGCTAGCGCTGTGCTTCTACACATGTATTTGCTGAACGGTGAAAGCGCACAGTAATGCACTTTTCTCCCAGCAAATACACTGTTTCTAAGGAAATGGGAACACACTGAGGAGACACTTGTGGGAGCTACTGTGACTAAAACTGAGCTTCCCTACGCACAGGGAAGCAAGAGAAATGCTGATTTCATCAAGCCCAGTTACATACTCAGAATCTGTACTACTGCGCAAATAGGCATGTCTCTGTAGGCAAAAAACTCATTTCGGACAAAGTTGCCCAAATGCATCTCAGAAGTGTGCAACTTGTTCCCTGAGTTAGAAAACGTCGAGAATCGGTCTTTTCTGCTAGCGCTGTGCTTCTACACATGTATTTGCTGAACGGTGAAAGCGCACAGTAATGCACTTTTCTCCCAGCAAATACACTGTTTCTAAGGAAATGGTAACACACTGAGGAGACACTTGTGGGAGCTACTGTGACTAAAACTGAGCTTCCCTACGCACAGGGAAGCAAGAGAAATGCTGATTTCATCAAGCCCAGTTACATACTCAGAATCTGTACTACTGCGCAAATAGGCATGTCTCTGTAGGCAAAAAACTCATTTCGGACAAAGTTGCCCAAATGCATCTCAGAAGTGTGCAACTTGTTCCCTGAGTTAGAAAACGTCGAGAATCGGTCTTTTCTGCTAGCGCTGTGCTTCTACACATGTATTTGCTGAACGGTGAAAGCGCACAGTAATGCACTTTTCTCCCAGCAAATACACTGTTTCTAAGGAAATGGTAACACACTGAGGAGACACTTGTGGGAGCTACTGTGACTAAAACTGAGCTTCCCTACGCACAGGGAAGCAAGAGAAATGCTGATTTCATCAAGCCCAGTTACATACTCAGAATCTGTACTACTGCGCAAATAGGCATGTCTCTGTAGGCAAAAAACTCATTTATGACAAAGTTGCCCAAATGCATCTCAGAAGTGTGCAACTTGTTCCCTGAGTTAGAAAACGTCGAGAAACGGACGTTTCTGCAAGCACTGTGCTTCTACACATGTATTTGCTGAACAGTGAAAGCGCACAGTAATGCACTTTTCTCCCAGCAAATACACTGTTTCTAAGGAAATGGGAACACACTGAGGAGACACTTGTGGGAGCTACTGTGACTAAAACTGAGCTTCCCTACGCACAGGGAAGCAAGAGAAATGCTGATTTCATCAAGCCCATTTACATACTCAGAATCTGTACTACTGCGCAAATAGGCATGTCTCTGTAGGCAAAAAATTCATTTTGGACAAAGTTGCCCAAATGCATCTCAGAAGTGTGCAACTTGTTCCCTGAGTTAGAAAACGTCGAGAAACGGTCGTTTCTGCTAGCGCTGTGCTTCTACACATGTATTTGCTGAACGGTGAAAGCACACAGTAATGCACTTTTCTCCCAGCAAAGCACTGTTTCTAAGGAAATGGGAACACACTGAGGAGACACTTGTGGGAGCTACTGTGACTAAAACTGAGCTTCCATACGCACAGGGAAGCAAGAGAAATGCTGATTTCATCAAGCCCAGTTACATACTCAGAATCTGTACTACTGCGCAAATAGGCATGTCTCTGTAGGCAAAAAACTCATTTCTGACAAAGTTGCCCAAATGCATCTCAGAAGTGTGCAACTTGTTCCCTGAGTTAGAAAACGTCGAGAAAGGGTCTTTTCTGCCAGCGCTGTGCTTCTACACATGTATTTGCTGAACGGTGAAAGCACACAGTAATGCACATTTCTCCCAGCAAAAACACTGTTTCTAAGGAAATGGGAACACACTGAGGAGACACTTGTGGGAGCTACTGTGACTAAAACTGAGCTTCCCTACGCACAGGGAAGCAAGAGAAATGCTGATTTCTTCAAGCCCAGTTACGTACTCAGAATCTGTACTACTGCGCAAATAGGCATGTCTCTGTAGGCAAAAAACTCAGTTCTGACAAAGTTGCCCAAATGCATCTCAGAAGTGTGCAACTTGTTCCCTGAGTTATAAAACGTCGAGAAACGTTCGTTTCTGCTAGCGCTGTGCTTCTACACATGTATTTGCTGAACGGTGAAAGCGCACAGTAATGCACTTTTCTCCCAGCAAATACACTGTTTCTAAGGAAATGGGAACACACTGAGGAGACACTTGTGGGTGCTACAGTGACTAAAACTGAGCTTCCCTACGCACAGGGAAGCAAGAGAAATGCTGATTTCATCAAGCCCAGTTACGTACTCAGAATCTGTACTACTGCGCAAATAGGCATGTCTCTTTAGGCAAAAAACTCATTTCTGACAAAGTTGCCCAAATGCATCTCAGAAGTGTGCAACTTGTTCCCTGTGTTAGAAAACGTCGAGAAACGGTCGTTTCTGCTAGCGCTGTGCTTCTACACTTGTATTTGCTGAACGGTGAAAGCGCACAGTAATGCACTTTTCTCCCAGCAAATACACTGTTTCTAAGGAAATGGGAACACACTGAGGAGACACTTGTGGGAGCTACTGTGACTAAAACTGAGCTTAACTACGCACAGGGAAGCAAGAGAAATGCTGATTTCATCAAGCCCAGTTACATACTCAGAATCTGTACTACTGCGCAAATAGGCATGTCTCTTTAGGCAAAAATCTCATTTCTGACAAAGTTGCCCAAATGCATCTCAGCAGTGTGCAACTTGTTCCCTGAGTTAGAAAACTTCGAGAAACGGTCGTTTCTGCTAGGGCTGTGCTTCTACACATGTATTTGCTGAACGGTGAAAGCGCACAGTAATGCACTTTTCTCCCAGCAAATACACTGTTTCTAAGGAAATGGGAACACACTGAGGAGACACTTGTGTTAGCTACTGTGACTGAAACTTAGCCCCCTACGCACAGGGAAGCAAGAGAAATGCTGATTTCATCAAGTCCAGTTGCATACTCAGAATCTGTACTACTGCGCAAATAGGCATGTCTCTTTAGGCAAAAAACTCATTTCTGACAAAGTTGTCCAAATGCATCTCAGAAGTGTGCAACTTGTTCCCTGAGTTAGAAAACATCGAGAAACGGTCTTTTCTGCTAGCGCTGTGCTTCTACACATGTATTTGCTGAACGGTGAAAGCGCACAGTAATGCACTTTTCTCCCAGCAAATACACTGTTTCTAAGGAAATGGGAACACACTGAGGAGACACTTGTGGGAGCTACTGTGACTAAAACTGAGCTTCCCTACGCACAGGGAAGCAAGAGAAATGCTGATTTCATCAAGCCCAGTTACATACTCAGAATCTGTACTACTGCGCAAATAGGCATGTCTCTTTAGGCAAAAAACTCATTTCTGACAAAGTTGCCCAAATGCATCTCAGAAGTGTGCAACCTGTTCCCTGAGTTAGAAAACGTCGAGAAACCTTCCTTTCTGCTAGCGCTGTGCTTCTACACATGTAATTGCTGAACGGTGAAAGCGCACAGTAATGCACTTTACTCCCAGCAAATACACTGTTTCTAAGGAAATGGGAACACACTGAGGAGACACTTGTGGGAGCTACTGTGACTAAAACTGAGCTTCCCTACGCACAGGGAAGCAAGAGAAATGCTGATTTCATCAAGCCCAGTTACATACTCAGAATCTGTACTAATGCGCAAATAGGCATGTCTCTTTAGGCAAAAAATTCATTTTGGACAAAGTTGCCCAAATGCATCTCAGAAGTGTGCAACTTGTTCCCTGAGTTAGAAAACGTCGAGAAACGGTCGTTTCTGCTAGCGCTGTGCTTCTACACATGTATTTGCTGAACGGTGAAAGCGCACAGTAATGCACTTTTCTCCCAGCAAAGCACTGTTTCTAAGGAAATGGGAACACACTGAGGAGACACTTGTGGGAGCTACTGTGACTAAAACTGAGCTTCCATACGCACAGGGAAGCAAGAGAAATGCTGATTTCATCAAGCCCAGTTACATACTCAGAATCTGTACTACTGCGCAAATAGGCATGTCTCTGTAGGCAAAAAACTCATTTCTGACAAAGTTGCCCAAATGCATCTCAGAAGTGTGCAACTTGTTCCCTGAGTTAGAAAACGTCGAGAAAGGGTCTTTTCTGCTAGCGCTGTGCTTCTACACATGTATTTGCTGAACGGTGAAAGCACACAGTAATGCACATTTCTCCCAGCAAAAACACTGTTTCTAAGGAAATGGGAACACACTGAGGAGACACTTGTGGGAGCTACTGTGACTAAAACTGAGCTTCCCTACGCACAGGGAAGCAAGAGAAATGCTGATTTCATCAAGCCCAGTTACATACTCAGAATCTGTACTACTGCGCAAATAGGCATGTCTCTGTAGGCAAAAAACTCATTTCTGACAAAGTTGCCCAAATGCATCTCAGAAGTGTGCAACTTGTTCCCTGAGTTAGAAAACGTCGAGAAACGGTCGTTTCTGCTAGCGCTGTGCTTCTACACATGTATTTGCTGAACGGTGAAAGTGCACAGTAATGCACATTTCTCCCAGCAAAAACACTGTTTCTAAGGAAATGGGAACACACTGAGGAGACACTTGTGGGAGCTACTGTGACTAAAACTGAGCTTCCCTACGCACAGGGAAGCAAGAGAAATGCTGATTTCATCAAGCCCAGTTACATACTCAGAATATGTACTACTGCGCAAATAGGCATGTCTCTGTAGGCAAAAAACTCATTTCTGACAAAGTTGCCCAAATGCATCTCAGAAGTGTGCAACTTGTTCCCTGATGTTAGAAAACGTCGAGAAACCTTCCTTTCTGCTAGCGCTGTGCTTCTACACATGTAATTGCTGAACGGTGAAAGCGCACAGTAATGCACTTTTCTCCCAGCAAATACACTGTTTCTAAGGAACTGGGAACACACTGAGGAGACACTTGTGGGAGCTACTGTGACTAAAACTGAGCTTCCCTACGCACAGGGAAGCAAGAGAAATGCTGATTTCATCAAGCCCAGTTACATACTCAGAATCTGTACTACTGCGCAAATAGGCATGTCTCTGTAGGCAAAAAACTCATTTCTGATTAAGTTGCCCAAATGCATCTCAGAAGTGTGCAACCTGTTCCCTGAGTTCGAAAACGTCGAGAAACCTTCCTTTCTGCTAGCGCTGTGCTTCTACACATGTATTTGCTGAACGGTGAAAGCGCACAGTAATGCACTTTTCTCCCAGCAAATACACTGTTTCTAAGGAAATGGGAACACACTGAGGAGACACTTGTGGGAGCTACTGTGACTAAAACTGAGCTTCCCTACGCACAGGGAAGCAAGAGAAATGCTGATTTCATCAAGCCCAGTTACGTACTCAGAATCTGTACTACTGCGCAAATAGGCTTGTCTCTGTAGGCAAAAAACTCAGTTCTGACAAAGTTGCCCAAATGCATCTCAGAAGTGTGCAACTTGTTCCCTGAGTTATAAAACGTCGAGAAACGTTCGTTTCTGCTAGCGCTGTGCTTCTACACATGTATTTGCTGAACGGTGAAAGCGCACAGTAATGCACTTTTCTCCCAGCAAATACACTGTTTCTAAGGAAATGGGAACACACTGAGGAGACACTTGTGGGTGCTACAGTGACTAAAACTGAGCTTCCCTACGCACAGGGAAGCAAGAGAAATGCTGATTTCATCAAGCCCAGTTACGTACTCAGAATCTGTACTACTGCGCAAATAGGCATGTCTCTTTAGGCAAAAAACTCATTTCTGACAAAGTTGCCCAAATGCATCGCAGAAGTGTGCAACTTGTTCCCTGTGTTAGAAAACGTCGAGAAACGGTCGTTTCTGCTAGCGCTGTGCTTCTACACTTGTATTTGCCGAACGGTGAAAGCGCACAGTAATGCACTTTTCTCCCAGCAAATACACTGTTTCTAAGGAAATGGGAACACACTGAGGAGACACTTGTGGGAGCTACTGTGACTAAAACTGAGCTTAACTACGCACAGGGAAGCAAGAGAAATGCTGATTTCATCAAGCCCAGTTACATACTCAGAATCTGTACTACTGCGCAAATAGGCATGTCTCTTTAGGCAAAAATCTCATTTCTGACAAAGTTGCCCAAATGCATCTCAGAAGTGTGCAACTTGTTCCCTGAGTTAGAAAACTTCGAGAAACGGTCGTTTCTGCTAGCGCTGTGCTTCTACACATGTACTAGCTGAACGGTGAAAGCGCACAGTAATGCACTTTTCTCCCAGCAAATACACTGTTTCTAAGGAAATGGGAACACACTGAGGAGACACTTGTGTTAGCTACTGTGACTAATACTGAGCTTCTCTACGCACAGGGAAGCAAGAGAAATGCTGATTTCATCAAGTCCAGTTACATACTCAGAATCTGTACTACTGCGCAAATAGGCATGTCTCTTTAGGCAAAAAACTCATTTCTGACAAAGTTGTCCAAATGCATCTCAGAAGTGTGCAACTTGTTCCCTGAGTTAGAAAACATCGAGAAACGGTCTTTTCTGCTAGCGCTGTGCTTCTACACATGTATTTGCTGAACGGTGAAAGCGCACAGTAATGCACTTTTCTCCCAGCAAATACACTGTTTCTAAGGAAATGGGAACACACTGAGGAGACACTTGTGTGAGCTACTGTGACTAAAACTGAGCTTCCCTATGCACAGGGAAGCAAGAGAAATGCTGATTTCATCAAGCCCAGTTACATACTCAGAATCTGTACTACTGCGCAAATAGGCATGTCTCTTTAGGCAAAAAACTCATTTCTGACAAAGTTGCCCAAATGCATCTCAGAAGTGTGCAACCTGTTCCCTGAGTTAGATAACGTCGAGAAACCTTCCTTTCTGCTAGCGCTGTGCTTCTACACATGTAATTGCTGAACGGTGAAAGCGCACAGTAATGCACTTTTCTCCCAGCAAATACACTGTTTCTAAGGAAATGGGAACACACTGAGGAGACACTTGTGGGAGCTACTGTGACTAAAACTGAGCTTCCCTACGCACAGGGAAGCAAGAGAAATGCTGATTTCATCAAGCCCAATTACGTACTCAGAATCTGTACTACTGCGCAAATAGGCATGTCTCTGTAGGCAAAAAACTCAGTTCTGACAAAGTTGCCCAAATGCATCTCAGAAGTGTGCAACTTGTTCCCTGAGTTAGAAAACGTCGAGAAACGTTCGTTTCTGCTAGCGCTGTGCTTCTACACATGTATTTGCTGAACGGTGAAAGCGCACAGTAACGCACTTTTCTCCCAGCAAATACACTGTTTCTAAGGAAATGGGAACACACTGAGGAGACACTTGTGGGAGCTACTGTGACTAAAATTGAGCTTCCCTACGCACAGGGAAGCAAGAGAAATGCTGATTTCATCAAGCCCAGTTACATACTCAGACTCTGTACTACTGCGCAAATAGGCATGTCTCTTTAGGCAAAAAACTCATTTCTGACAAAGTTGCCCAAATGCATCTCAGAAGTGTGCAACTTGTTCCCTGAGTTAGAAAACGTCGAGAAACGGTCGTTTCTGCTAGCGCTGTGCTTCTACACTTGTATATGCTGAACGGTGAAAGCGCACAGTAATGCACTTTTCTCCCAGCAAATACACTGTTTCTAAGGCAATGGGAACACACTGAGGAGACACTTGTGGGAGCTACTGTGACTTAAACTGAGCCCCCTACGCACAGGGAAGCAAGAGAAATGCTGATTTCATCAAGCCCAGTTACATACTCAGAATCTGTACTACTGCGCAAATAGGCATGTCTCTGTAGGCAAAAAACTCAGTTCTGACAAAGTTGCCCAAATGCATCTCAGAAGTTTGCAACTTGTTCCCTGAGTTAGAAAACGTCGACAAACGGTCGTTTCTGCTAGCGCTGTGCTTCTACACATGTATTTGCTGAACGGTGAAAGCCCACAGTAATGCACTTTTCTCCTAGCAAATACACTGTTTCTAAGGAAATGGGAACACACTGAGGAGACACTTGTGGGGGCTACTGTGACTAAAACTGAGCTTCCCTACGCGCAGGGAAGCAAGAGAAATGCTGATTTCATCAAGCCCAGTTACATACTCAGAATCTGTACTACTGCGCAAATAGGCATGTCTCTTTAGGCAAAAAACTCATTTCTGACAAAGTTGCCCAAATGCA
This sequence comes from Acomys minous, assembly GCF_964271855.1. Taxonomy (NCBI): domain Eukaryota; kingdom Metazoa; phylum Chordata; class Mammalia; order Rodentia; family Muridae; genus Acomys; species Acomys minous. The sequence continues at coordinate 127,532,667 of NC_140488.1, read as the reverse complement.
TCTCAGAAGTGTGCAACCTGTTCCCTGAGTTAGAAAACGTCGAGAAACCTTCCTTTCTGCTAGCGCTGTGCTTCTACACATGTATTTGCTGAACGGTGAAAGCGCACAGTAATGCACTTTTCTCCCAGCAAATACACTGTTTCTAAGGAAATGGGAACACACTGAGGAGACACTTGTGGGAGCTACTGTGACTAAAACTGAGCTTCCCTACGCACAGGGAAGCAAGAGAAATGCTGATTTCATCAAGCCCAGTTACGTACTCAGAATCTGTACTACTGCGCAAATAGGCATGTCTCTGTAGGCAAAAAACTCATTTCTGACAAAGTTGCCCAAATGCATCTCAGAAGTGTGCAACTTGTTCCCTGAGTTAGAAAACGTCAAGAAACGTTCATTTAGGCTAGCGCTGTGCTTCTACACATGTATTTCCTGAACGGTGAAAGCGCACAGTAATTCACTTTTCTCCCAGCAAATACACTGTTTCTAAGGAAATGGGAACATACTGAGGAGACACTTGTGGGAGCTACTGTGACTAAAACTGAGCTTCCCTACGCACAGGGAAGCAAGAGAAATGCTGATTTCATCAAGCCCAGTTACATACACAGAATCTGTACTACTGCGCAAATAGGCATGTCTCTTTAGGCAAAAAACTCATTTCTGACAATGTTGCCCAAATGCATCTCAGAAGTGTGCAACTTGTTCCCTGAGTTAGAAAACGTCAAGAAACGTTCATTTAGGCTAGCGCTGTGCTTCTACACATGTATTTGCTGAATGGTGAAAGCGCACAGTAATGCACTTTTCTCCCAGCAAATACACTGTTTCTAAGGAAATGGGAACACACTGAGGAGACACTTGTGGGAGCTACTGTGACTAAAACTGAGCTTCCCTACGCACAGGGAAGCAAGAGAAATGCTGATTTCATCAAGCCCAGTTACATACTCAGAATCTGTACTACTGCGCAAATAGGCATGTCTCTTTAGGCAAAAAACTCATTTCTGACAAAGTTGCCCAAATGCATCTCAGAAGTGTGCAACTTCTTCCCTGAGTTAGAAAACGTCGAGAAACGGTAGTATCTGCTAGCGCTGTGCTTCTACACATGTATTTGCTGAACGGTGAAAGCGCACAGTAATGCAATTTTCTCCCAGCAAATACACTCTTTCTAAGGAAATGGGAACACACTGAGGAGACACTTGTGGGAGCTACTGTGACTAAAACTGAGCTTCCCTACGCACAGGGAAGCAAGAGAAATGCTGATTTCATCAAGCCCAGTTACATACACAGAATCTGTACTACTGCGCAAATAGGCATATCTCTTTAGGCAAAAAACTCATTTCTGACAAAGTTGCCCAATGCATCTCAGAAGTGTGCAACTTGTTCTCTGAGTTAGAAAATGTTGAGAAACGTCGGTTTCTGATAGCGCTGTGCTTCTAAACATGTAATTGCTGAACGGTGAAAGCGCACAGTAATGCACTTTTCTCCCAGCAAATACACTGTTTCTAAGGCAATGGGAACACACTGAGGAGACACTTGTGGGAGCTACTGTGACTTAAACTGAGCCCCCTACGCACAGGGAAGCAAGAGAAATGCTGATTTCATCAAGCCCAGTTACATACTCAGAATCTGTACTACTGCGCAAATAGGCATGTCTCTTTAGGCAAAAAACTCATTTCTGACAAAGTTGCCCAAATGCATCTCAGAAGTGTGCAACCTGTTCCCTGAGTTAGAAAACGTCGAGAAACGTTCCTTTCTGCTAGCGCTGTGCTTCTACACATGTATTTGCTGAACGGTGAAAGCGCACAGTAATGCACTTTTCTCCCAGCAAATACACTGTTTCTAAGGAAATGGGAACACACTGAGGAGACACTTGTGGGAGCTACTGTGACTAAAACTGAGCTTCCCTACGCACAGGGAAGCAAGAGAAATGCTGATTTCATCAAGCCCAGTTACGTACTCAGAATCTGTACTACTGCGCAAATAGGCATGTCTCTGTAGGCAAAAAACTCAGTTCTGACAAAGTTGCCCAAATGCATCTCAGAAGTGTGCAACTTGTTCCCTGAGTTATAAAACGTCGAGAAACGTTCGTTTCTGCTAGCGCTGTGCTTCTACACATGTATTTGCTGAACGGTGAAAGCGCACAGTAATGCACTTTTCTCCCAGCAAATACACTGTTTCCAAGGAAATGGGAACACACTGAGGAGACACTTGTGGGAGCTACTGTGACTAAAACTGAGCTTCCCTACGCACAGGGAAGCAAGAGAAATGCTGATTTCATCAAGCCCAGTTACATACTCAGAATCTGTACTACTGCGCAAATAGGCATGTCTCTTTAGGCAAAAAACTCATTTCTGATAAAGTTGCCCAAATGCATCTCAGAAGTGTGCAACTTGTTCCCTGAGTTAGAAAACGTCGAGAAACGGTCGTTTCTGCTAGCGCTGTGCTTCTACACTTGTATTTGCTGAACGGTGAAAGCACAGTAATGCACTTTTCTCCCAGCAAATACACTGTTTCTAAGGAAATGGGAACACACTGAGGAGACACTTGTGGGTGCTACTGTGTCTAAAACTGAGCCCCCTACGCACAGGGAAGCAAGAGAAATGCTGATTTCATCAAGCCCAGTTACAGACTCAGAATCTGTACTACTGCGCAAATAGGCATGTCTCTTTAGGCAAAAAACTCATTTCTGACAAAGTTGCCCAAATGCATCTCAGAAGTGTGCAACTTCTTCCCTGAGTTAGAAAACGTTGAGAAACGGTAGTATCTGCTAGCGCTGTGCTTCTACACATGTATTTGCTGAACGGTGAAAGCGCACAGTAATGCAATTTTCTCCCAGCAAATACACTCTTTCTAAGGAAATGGGAACACACTGAGGAGACACTTGTGGGAGCTACTGTGACTAAAACTGAGCTTCCCTACGCACAGGGAAGCAAGAGAAATGCTGATTTCATCAAGCCCAGTTACATACTCAGAATCTGTACTACTGCGCAAATAGGCATGTCTCTTTAGGCAAAAAACTCATTTCTGATAAAGTTGCCCAAATGCATCTCAGAAGTGTGCAACTTGTTCCCTGAGTTAGAAAACGTCGAGAAACGTTCGTTTCTGCTAGCGCTGTGCTTCTACACATGTATTTGCTGAACGGTGAAAGCGCACAGTAATGCACTTTTCTCCCAGCAAATACATTGTTTCTAAGGAAATGGGAACACACTGAGGAGACACTTGTGGGAGCTACTGTGACTAAAACTGAGCTTCCCTACGCACAGGGAAGCAAGAGAAATGCTGATTTCATCAAGCCCAGTTACATACTCAGAATCTGTACTACTGCGCAAATAGGCATGTCTCTGTAGGCAAAAAACTCATTTCTGACAAAGTTGCCCAAATGCATCTCAGAAGTGTGCAACTTCTTCCCTGAGTTAGAAAACGTCGAGAAACGGTAGTACCTGCTAGCGCTGTGCTTCTACACATGTATTTGCTGAACGGTGAAAGCGCACAGTAATGCAATTTTCTCCCAGCAAATACACTGTTTCTAAGGAAATGGGAACACACTGAGGAGACACTTGTGGGAGCTACTGTGACTAAAACTGAGCTTCCTTACGCACAGGGAAGCAAGAGAAATGCTGATTTCATCAAGCCCAGTTACATACTCAGAATCTGTACTACTGCACAAATAGGCATGTCTTTTAGGCAAAAAACTCATTTCTGACAAAGTTGCCCAAATGCGTCTCAGAAGTGTGCAACTTGTTCCCTGAGTTAGAAAACGTCGAGAAACAGTCGTTTCTGCTAGCGCTGTGCTTCTACACATGTATTTGCTGAACGGTGAAAGCGCACAGTAATGAACTTTTCTCCCAGCAAATACACTGTTTCTAAGGAATTGGGAACACACTGAGGAGACACTTGTGGGAGCTACTGTGACTAAAACTGAGCTTCCCTACGCACAGGGAAGCAAGAGAAATGTTGATTTCATCAAGCCCAGTTACATACTCAGAATCTGTAATACTGCGCAAATAGGCATGTCTCTGTAGGCAAAAAATTCATTTCTGACAAAGTTGCCCAAATGCATCTCAGAAGTGTGCAACTTGTTCCCTGAGTTAGAAAACGTCGAGAAACGTTCATTTAGGCTAGCGCTGTGCTTCTACACATGTATTTGCTGAACGGTGAAAGCGCACAGTAATTCACTTTTCTCCCAGCAAAAACACTGTTTCTAAGGAAATGGGAACACACTGAGGAGACACTTGTGGGAGCTACTGTGACTAAAACTGAGCTTCCCTACGCACAGGGAAGCAAGAGAAATGCTGATTTCATCAAGCCCAGTTACATACACAGAATCTGTACTACTGCGCAAATAGGCATGTCTCTTTAGGCAAAAAACTCATTTCTGACAAAGTTGCCCAAATGCATCTCAGAAGTGTGCAACTTGTTCCCTGAGTTAGAAAACGTCAAGAAACGTTCATTTAGGCTAGCACTGTGCTTCTACACATGTATTTGCTGAATGGTGAAAGCGCACAGTAATGCACTTTTCTCCCAGCAAATACACTGTTTCTAAGGAAATGGGAACACACTGAGGAGACACTTGTGGGAGCTACTGTGACTAAAACTGAGCTTCCCTACGCACAGGGAAGCAAGAGAAATGCTGATTTCATCAAGCCCAGTTACATACTCAGAATCTGTACTACTGCGCAAATAGGCATGTCTCTTTAGGCAAAAAACTCATTTCTGACAAAGTTGCCCAAATGCATCTCAGAAGTGTGCAACTTCTTCCCTGAGTTAGAAAACGTCGAGAAACGGTAGTATCTGCTAGCGCTGTGCTTCTACACATGTATTTGCTGAACGGTGAAAGCGCACAGTAATGCAATTTTCTCCCAGCAAATACACTCTTTCTAAGGAAATGGGAACACACTGAGGAGACACTTGTGGGAGCTACTGTGACTAAAACTGAGCTTCCCTACGCACAGGGAAGCAAGAGAAATGCTGATTTCATCAAGCCCAGTTACATACACAGAATCTGTACTACTGCGCAAATAGGCATATCTCTTTAGGCAAAAAACTCATTTCTGACAAAGTTGCCCAAATGCATCTCAGAAGTGTGCAACTTGTTCTCTGAGTTAGAAAATGTTGAGAAACGTCGGTTTCTGATAGCGCTGTGCTTCTAAACATGTAATTGCTGAACGGTGAAAGCGCACAGTAATGCACTTTTCTCCCAGCAAATACACTGTTTCTAAGGCAATGGGAACACACTGAGGAGACACTTGTGGGAGCTACTGTGACTTAAACTGAGCCCCCTACGCACAGGGAAGCAAGAGAAATGCTGATTTCATCAAGCCCAGTTACATACTCAGAATCTGTACTACTGCGCAAATAGGCATGTCTCTTTAGGCAAAAAACTCATTTCTGACAAAGTTGCCCAAATGCATCTCAGAAGTGTGCAACCTGTTCCCTGAGTTAGAAAACGTCGAGAAACCTTCCTTTCTGCTAGCGCTGTGCTTCTACACATGTATTTGCTGAACGGTGAAAGCGCACAGTAATGCACTTTTCTCCCAGCAAATACACTGTTTCTAAGGAAATGGGAACACACTGAGGAGACACTTGTGGGAGCTACTGTGACTAAAACTGAGCTTCCCTACGCACAGGGAAGCAAGAGAAATGCTGATTTCATCAAGCCCAGTTACGTACTCAGAATCTGTACTACTGCGCAAATAGGCATGTCTCTGTAGGCAAAAAACTCAGTTCTGACAAAGTTGCCCAAATGCATCTCAGAAGTGTGCAACTTGTTCCCTGAGTTATAAAACGTCGAGAAACGTTCGTTTCTGCTAGCGCTGTGCTTCTACACATGTATTTGCTGAACGGTGAAAGCGCACAGTAATGCACTTTTCTCCCAGCAAATACACTGTTTCCAAGGAAATGGGAACACACTGAGGAGACACTTGTGGGAGCTACTGTGACTAAAACTGAGCTTCCCTACGCACAGGGAAGCAAGAGAAATGCTGATTTCATCAAGCCCAGTTACATACTCAGAATCTGTACTACTGCGCAAATAGGCATGTCTCTTTAGGCAAAAAACTCATTTCTGATAAAGTTGCCCAAATGCATCTCAGAAGTGTGCAACTTGTTCCCTGAGTTAGAAAACGTCGAGAAACGGTCGTTTCTGCTAGCGCTGTGCTTCTACACTTGTATTTGCTGAACGGTGAAAGCACAGTAATGCACTTTTCTCCCAGCAAATACACTGTTTCTAAGGAAATGGGAACACACTGAGGAGACACTTGTGGGTGCTACTGTGTCTAAAACTGAGCCCCCTACGCACAGGGAAGCAAGAGAAATGCTGATTTCATCAAGCCCAGTTACAGACTCAGAATCTGTACTACTGCGCAAATAGGCATGTCTCTTTAGGCAAAAAACTCATTTCTGACAAAGTTGCCCAAATGCATCTCAGAAGTGTGCAACTTCTTCCCTGAGTTAGAAAACGTTGAGAAACGGTAGTATCTGCTAGCGCTGTGCTTCTACACATGTATTTGCTGAACGGTGAAAGCGCACAGTAATGCAATTTTCTCCCAGCAAATACACTCTTTCTAAGGAAATGGGAACACACTGAGGAGACACTTGTGGGAGCTACTGTGACTAAAACTGAGCTTCCCTACGCACAGGGAAGCAAGAGAAATGCTGATTTCATCAAGCCCAGTTACATACTCAGAATCTGTACTACTGCGCAAATAGGCATGTCTCTTTAGGCAAAAAACTCATTTCTGATAAAGTTGCCCAAATGCATCTCAGAAGTGTGCAACTTGTTCCCTGAGTTAGAAAACGTCGAGAAACGTTCGTTTCTGCTAGCGCTGTGCTTCTACACATGTATTTGCTGAACGGTGAAAGCGCACAGTAATGCACTTTTCTCCCAGCAAATACATTGTTTCTAAGGAAATGGGAACACACTGAGGAGACACTTGTGGGAGCTACTGTGACTAAAACTGAGCTTCCCTACGCACAGGGAAGCAAGAGAAATGCTGATTTCATCAAGCCCAGTTACATACTCAGAATCTGTACTACTGCGCAAATAGGCATGTCTCTGTAGGCAAAAAACTCATTTCTGACAAAGTTGCCCAAATGCATCTCAGAAGTGTGCAACTTCTTCCCTGAGTTAGAAAACGTCGAGAAACGGTAGTACCTGCTAGCGCTGTGCTTCTACACATGTATTTGCTGAACGGTGAAAGCGCACAGTAATGCAATTTTCTCCCAGCAAATACACTGTTTCTAAGGAAATGGGAACACACTGAGGAGACACTTGTGGGAGCTACTGTGACTAAAACTGAGCTTCCTTACGCACAGGGAAGCAAGAGAAATGCTGATTTCATCAAGCCCAGTTACATACTCAGAATCTGTACTACTGCACAAATAGGCATGTCTTTTAGGCAAAAAACTCATTTCTGACAAAGTTGCCCAAATGCGTCTCAGAAGTGTGCAACTTGTTCCCTGAGTTAGAAAACGTCGAGAAACAGTCGTTTCTGCTAGCGCTGTGCTTCTACACATGTATTTGCTGAACGGTGAAAGCGCACAGTAATGAACTTTTCTCCCAGCAAATACACTGTTTCTAAGGAATTGGGAACACACTGAGGAGACACTTGTGGGAGCTACTGTGACTAAAACTGAGCTTCCCTACGCACAGGGAAGCAAGAGAAATGTTGATTTCATCAAGCCCAGTTACATACTCAGAATCTGTAATACTGCGCAAATAGGCATGTCTCTGTAGGCAAAAAATTCATTTCTGACAAAGTTGCCCAAATGCATCTCAGAAGTGTGCAACTTGTTCCCTGAGTTAGAAAACGTCGAGAAACGTTCATTTAGGCTAGCGCTGTGCTTCTACACATGTATTTGCTGAACGGTGAAAGCGCACAGTAATTCACTTTTCTCCCAGCAAAAACACTGTTTCTAAGGAAATGGGAACACACTGAGGAGACACTTGTGGGAGCTACTGTGACTAAAACTGAGCTTCCCTACGCACAGGGAAGCAAGAGAAATGCTGATTTCATCAAGCCCAGTTACATACACAGAATCTGTACTACTGCGCAAATAGGCATGTCTCTTTAGGCAAAAAACTCATTTCTGACAAAGTTGCCCAAATGCATCTCAGAAGTGTGCAACTTGTTCCATGAGTTAGAAAACGTCAAGAAACGTTCATTTAGGCTAGCACTGTGCTTCTACACATGTATTTGCTGAATGGTGAAAGCGCACAGTAATGCACTTTTCTCCCAGCAAATACACTGTTTCTAAGGAAATGGGAACACACTGAGGAGACACTTGTGGGAGCTACTGTGACTAAAACTGAGCTTCCCTACGCACAGGGAAGCAAGAGAAATGCTGATTTCATCAAGCCCAGTTACATACTCAGAATCTGTACTACTGCGCAAATAGGCATGTCTCTTTAGGCAAAAAACTCATTTCTGACAAAGTTGCCCAAATGCATCTCAGAAGTGTGCAACTTCTTCCCTGAGTTAGAAAACGTCGAGAAACGGTAGTATCTGCTAGCGCTGTGCTTCTACACATGTATTTGCTGAACGGTGAAAGCGCACAGTAATGCACTTTTCTCCCAGCAAATACACTCTTTCTAAGGAAATGGGAACACACTGAGGAGACACTTGTGGGAGCTACTGTGACTAAAACTGAGCTTCCCTACGCACAGGGAAGCAAGAGAAATGCTGATTTCATCAAGCCCAGTTACATACACAGAATCTGTACTACTGCGCAAATAGGCATGTCTCTTTAGGCAAAAAACTCATTTCTGACAAAGTTGCCCAAATGCATCTCAGAAGTGTGCAACTTGTTCTCTGAGTTAGAAAACGTCGAGAAACGTCCGTTTCTGATAGCGCTGTGCTTCTACACATGTAATTGCTGAACGGTGAAAGCGCACAGAAATGCACTTTTCCCCAGCAAATACACTTCTTCTCAGGAAATTGGAACACACTGAGGAGACACTTGTGGGAGCTACTGTGACTAAAACTGAGCTTCCCTACGCACAGGGAAACAAGAGAAATGCTGATTTCATCAAGCCCAGTTACATATTCAGAATCTGTACTACTGCGCAAATAGGCATGTCTCTGTAGGCAAAAAACTCATTTCTGATAAAGTTGGCCAAATGCATCTCAGAAGTGTGCAACTTGTTCCCTGTGTTAGAAAACGTCGAGAAACGTTCGTTTCTGCTAGCGCTGTGCTTCAACACATGTATTTGCTGAACGGTGAAAGCGCACAGTAATGCACTTTTCTCCCAGCAAATACACTGTTTCTAAGGAAATGGGAACACACTGAGGAGACACTTGTGGGAGCTACAGTGACTAAAACTGAGCTTCCCTACGCACAGGGAAGCAAGAGAAATGCTGATTTCATCAAGCCCAGATACATATTCAGAATCTGTACTACTGCGCAAATAGGCATGTCTCTTTAGGCAAAAAACTCATTTCTGACAAAGTTGCCCAAATGCATCTCAGAAGTGTGCAACTTGTTCCCTGAGTTAGAAGCCATCGAGAAACGGTCTTTTCTGCTAGCGCTGTGCTTCTACACATGTATTTGCTGAACGGTGAAAGCGCACAGTAATGCACTTTTCTCCCAGCAAATACACTTCTTCTCAGGAAATGGGAACACACTGAGGAGACACTTGTGGGAACTACTGTGACTAAAACTGAGCTTCCCTACGCACAGGGAAGCAAGAGAAATGCTGATTTCATCAAGCCCAGTTACATACTCAGAATCTGTACTAATGCGCAAATAGGCATGTCTCTGTAGGCAAAAAACTAATTTCTGACAAAGTTGCCCAAATGCATCTCAGAAGTGTGCAACTTGTTCCCTGAGTTAGAAAACGTTGAGAAACGTTCGTTTCTGCTAGCGCTGTGCTTCTACATATGTATTTGCTGAACGGTGAAAGCACACAGTAATGCAGTTTTCTCACAGCAAATACACTGTTTCTAAGGAAATGGGAACACACTGAGGAGACACTTGTGGGAGCTACTGTGACTAAAACTGAGCTTCCCTACGCACAGGGAAGCAAGAGAAATGCTGATTTCATCAAGCCCAGTTACATACTCAGAATCTGTACTACTGCGCAAATAGGCATGTCTCTGTAGGCAAAAAACTCATTTCTGACAAAGTTGGCCAAATGCATCTCAGAAGTGTGCAACTTGTTCATGGAGTTAGAAAACGTCGAGAAACGTTCGTTTCTGCTAGCGCTGTGCTTCTACACATGTATTTGCTGAACGGTGAAAGCGCACAGTAATGCGCTTTTCTCCCAGCAAATACACTCTTTCCAAGGAAATGGGAACACACTGAGGAGACACTTGTGGGAGCTACTGTGACTAAAACTGAGCTTCCCTACGCACAGGGAAGCAAGAGAAATGCTGATTTCATCAAGCCCAGTTACATACTCAGAATCTGTACTACTGCGCAAAAAGGCATGTATCTGTAGGCAAAAAACTCATTTCTGACAAAGTTGCCCAAATGCATCTCAGAAGTGTGCAACTTGTTCATGGAGTTAGAAAACGTCGAGAAACGTTCGTTTCTGCTAGGGCTGTGCTTCTACACATGTATTTGCTGAACGGTGAAAGCGCACAGTAATGCACGTTTCTCCCAGCAAATAAACTTCTTCTCAGGAAATGGGAACACACTGAGGAGACACTTGTGGGAGCTACTGTGACTAAAACTGAGCTTCCCTACGCACAGGGAAGCAAGAGAAATGCTGATTTCATCAAGCCCAGTTACATACTCAGAATCTGTACTACTGCGCAAATAGGCATGTCTCTTTAGGCAAAAAACTCATTTCTGACAAAGTTGCCCAAATGCATCTCAGAAGTGTGCAACTTATTCCCTGAGTTAGAAAACGTCGAGAAACGTTCGTTTCTGCTAGCCCTGTGCTTCTACACATGTATTTGCTGAACGGTGAAAGCGCACAGTAATGCACTTTTCTCACAGCAAATACACTGTTTCTAAGGAAATGGGAACACACTGAGGAGACACTTGTGGGAGCTACTGTGACTAAAACTGAGCTTCCCTACGCACAGGGAAGCAAGAGAAATGCTGATTTCATCAAGCCCAGTTACATACTCAGAATCTGTACTACTGCGCAAATAGGCATGTCCCTTTGGCCAAAAAATCATTTCTGACAAAGTTGGCCAAATGCATCTCAGAAGTGTGCAACTTGTTCATGGAGTTAGAAAACGTCGAGAAACGTTCGTTTCTGCTAGCGCTGTGCTTCTACACATGTATTTGCTGAACGGTGAAAGCGCACAGTAATGCACGTTTCTCCCAGCAAATACACTTCTTCTCAGGAAATGGGAACACACTGAGGAGACACTTGTGGGAGCTACTGTGACTAAAACTGAGCTTCCCTACGCACAGGGAAGCAAGAGAAATGCTGATTTCATCAAGCCCAGTTACATACTCAGAATCTGTACTACTGCGCAAATAGGCATGTCTCTTTAGGCAAAAAACTCATTTCTGACAAAGTTGCCCAAATGCATCTCAGAAGTGTGCAACTTGTTCCCTGAGTTAGAAAACGTTGAGAAACGGTCGTTTCTGCTAGCGCTGTGCTTCTACACATGTATTTGCTGAACGGTGAAAGCGCACAGTAATGCGCTTTTCTCCCAGCAAATACACTGTTTCTAAGGAAATGGGAACACACTGAGGAGACACTTGTGGGAGCTACTGTGACTAAAACTGAGCTTCCCTACGCACAGGGAAGCAAGAGAAATGCTGATTTCATCAAGCCCAGTTACATACTCAGAATCTGTTCTACTGCACAAATAGGCATGTCTCTGTAGGCAAAAACCTCATTTCTGACAAAGTTGCCCAAATGCATCTCAGAAGTGTACAGCTTGTTCCCTGAGTTATAAAACGTCGGGAAACGGTCGTTTCTGCTAGCGCTGTGCTTCTACACATGTATTTGCTGAACGGTGAAAGCGCACAGTAATGCACTTTTCTCCCAGCAAATACACTGTTTCTAAGGAAATGGGAACACACTGAGGAGACACTTGTGGGAGCTACTGTGACTAAACCTGAGCTTCCTTACGCACAGGGAAGCAAGGGAAATGCTGATTTCATCAAGCCCAGTTACATACTCAGAATCTGTACTACTGCGCAAATAGGCATGTCTCTGTAGGCAAAAAACTCATTTCTGACAAAGTTGCCCAAATGCATCTCATAAGTGTGCAACTTGTTCCCTGAGTTAGAAAACGTCGAGAAACGTTCCTTTCTGCGAGTGCTGTGCTTCTACACATGTATTTTTTTCACGGTGAAAGGGCACAGTAATGCACTTTTCTCCCAGCAAATACACTGTTTCAAAGCAAATGGGAACACACTGAGGAGACACTTGTGGGAGGTACTGTGACTAAAACTGAGCTTCCCTACGCACAGGGAAGCAAGAGAAATGCTGATTTCATCAAGCCCAGTTACATACTCAGAATCTGTACTACTGCGCAAATAGGCATGTCTCTTTTGGCAAAAAACTCATTTCTGACAAAGTTGCCCAAATGCATCTCAGAAGTGTGCAACTTGTTCCCTGAGTTAGAAAACGTCGAGAAACGGTCTTTTCTGCTAGCGCTGTACTTCTACACAAGTATTTGCTGAACGGTGAAAGCGCACAGTAATGCACTTTTCTCCCAGCAAATACACTGTTTCTAAGGAAATGGGAACACACTGAGGAGACACTTGTGGGAGCTACTGTGACTAAAACTGAGCTTTCCTACGCACAGGGAAGCAAGAGAAATGCTGTTTTCATCAAGCCCAGTTACATACTCAGAATCTGTACGACTGCGCAAATAGGCATGTCTCTTTAGGCAAAAAACTCATTCCTGACAAAGTTGCCCAAATGCATCTCAGAAGTGTGCAACTTGTTCCCTGAGTTAGAAAACGTCGAGAAACGGTCTTTTCTGCTAGCGCTGTGCTTCTACACATGTATTTGCTGAACGGTGAAAGCGCACAGTAATGTACTTTTCTCCTCAGCAAATACACTGTTTCTAAGGAAATGGGAACACACTGAGGAGACACTTGTGGGAGCTACTGTGACTAAAACTGAGCTTCCCTATGCACAGGGAAGCAAGAGAAATGCTGATTTCATCAAGCCCAGTTACATACTCAGAATCTGTACTACTGCGCAAATAGGCATGTCTCTTTAGGCAAAAAACTCATTTCTGACAAAGTTGCCCAAATGCATCTCAGAAGTGTGCAACTTGTTCCCTGAGTTAGAAAACGTCGAGAAACGGTCGTTTCTGCTAGCGCTGTGCTTCTACAGATGTATTTGCTGAATGGTGAAAGCGCACAGTAATGCACTTTTCTCCCAGCAAATACACTGTTTCTAAGGAAATGGGAACACACTGAGGAGGCACTATTGGGAGCTACTGTGACTAAAACTGAGCTTCCCTACGCACAGGGAAGCAAGAGAAATGCTGATTTCATCAAGCCCAGTTACATACTCAGAATCTGTACTACTGCGCAAATAGGCATGTCTCTTTAGGCAAAAAACTCATTTCTGACAAAGTTGCCCAAATGCATCTCAGAAGTGTGCAACTTGTTCCCTGAGTTAGAAAACTTCGAGAAACGGTCTTTTCTGCTAGCGCTGTACTTCTACACATGTATTTGCTGAACGGTGAAAGCGCACAGTAATGCACTTTTCTCCCAGCAAATACACTGTTTCTAAGGAAATGGGAACACACTGAGGAGACACTTGTGGGAGCTACTGTGACTAAAACTGAGCTTTCCTATGCACAGGGAAGCAAGAGAAATGCTGTTTTCATCAAGCCCAGTTACATACTCAGAATCTGTACTACTGCGCAAATAGGCATGTCTCTTTAGGCAAAAAACTCATTCCTGACAAAGTTGCCAAAATGCATCTCAGAAGTGTGCAACTTGTTCCCTGAGTTAGAAAACGTCGAGAAACGGTCTTTTCTGCTAGCGCTGTGCTTCTACACATGTATTTGCTGAACGGTGAAAGCGCACAGTAATGTACTTTTCTCCCAGCAAATACACTGTTTCTAAGGAAATGGGAACACACTGAGGAGACACTTGTGGGAGCTACTGTGACTAAAACTGAGCTTCCCTATGCACAGGGAAGCAAGAGAAATGCTAATTTCATCAAGCCCAGTTACATACTCAGAATCTGTACTACTGCGCAAATAGGCATGTCTCTTTAGGCAAAAAACTCATTTCTGACAAAGTTGCCCAAATGCATCTCAGAAGTGTGCAACTTGTTCCCTGAGTTAGAAAACGTCAAGAAACGGTCGTTTCTGCTAGCGCTGTGCTTCTACACATGTATTTGCTGAACGGTGAAAGCGCACAGTAATGCACTTTTCTCCCAGCAAATACACTGTTTCTAAGGAAATGGGAACACACTGAGGAGACACTTGTGGGAGCTACAGTGACTAAAACTGAGCTTTCCTACGCACAGGGAAGCAAGAGAAATGCTGTTTTTATCAAGCCCAGTTACATACTCAGAATCTGTACGACTCCGCAAATAGGCATGTCTCTTTAGGCAAAAAACTCATTCCTGACAAAGTTGCCCTATTGCATCTCAGAAGTGTGCAACTTGTTCCCTGAGTTAGAAAACGTCGAGAAACGGTCTTTTCTGCTAGCGCTGTGCTTCTACACATGTATTTGCTGAACGGTGAAAGCGCACAGTAATGTACTTTTCTCCTCAGCAAATACACTGTTTCTAAGGAAATGGGAACACACTGAGGAGACACTTGTGGGAGCTACTGTGACTAAAACTGAGCTTCCCTATGCACAGGGAAGCAAGAGAAATGCTGATTTCATCAAGCCCAGTTACATACTCAGACTCTGTACTACTGCGCAAATAGGCATGTCTCTTTAGGCAAAAAACTCATTTCTGACAAAGTTGCCCAAATGCATCTCAGAAGTGTGCAACTTGTTCCCTGAGTTAGAAAACGTCGAGAAACGGTCGTTTCTGCTAGCGCTGTGCTTCTACACATGTATTTGCTGAATGGTGAAAGCGCACAGTAATGCACTTTTCTCCCAGCAAATACACTGTTTCTAAGGAAATGGGAACACACTGAGGAGGCACTATTGGGAGCTACTGTGACTAAAACTGAGCTTCCCTACGCACAGGGAAGCAAGAGAAATGCTGATTTCATCAAGCCCAGTTACATACTCAGAATCTGTACTACTGCGCAAATAGGCATGTCTCTTTAGGCAAAAAACTCATTCCTGACAAAGTTGCCCAAATGCATCTCAGAAGTGTGCAACTTGTTCCCTGAGTTAGAAAACGTCGAGAAACGGTCTTTTCTGCTAGCGCTGTGCTTCTACACATGTATTTGCTGAACGGTGAAAGCGCACAGTAATGTACTTTTCTCCCAGCAAATACACTGTTTCTAAGGAAATGGGAACACACTGAGGAGACACTTGTGGGAGCTACTGTGACTAAAACTGAGCTTCCCTATGCACAGGGAAGCAAGATAAATGCTAATTTCATCAAGCCCAGTTACATACTCAGAA
Organism: Acomys minous; assembly: GCF_964271855.1. NCBI lineage: Eukaryota > Metazoa > Chordata > Mammalia > Rodentia > Muridae > Acomys > Acomys minous. The sequence goes on along the minus strand of NC_140488.1, from coordinate 127,517,202 downwards.
TCTGTACTACTGCGCAAATAGGCATGTCTCTTTAGGCAAAAAACTCATTTCTGACAAAGTTGCCCAAATGCATCTCAGAAGTGTGCAACTTGTTCCCTGAGTTAGAAAACGTCAAGAAACGGTCGTTTCTGCTAGCGCTGTGCTTCTACACATGTATTTGCTGAACGGTGAAAGCGCACAGTAATGCACTTTTCTCCCAGCAAATACACTGTTTCTAAGGAAATGGGAACACACTGAGGAGACACTTGTGGGAGCTACAGTGACTAAAACTGAGCTTCCCTACGCACAGGGAAGCAAGAGAAATGCTGATTTCATCAAGCCCAGTTACATACTCAGAATCTGTACTACTGCGAAAATAGGCATGTCTCTTTAGGCAAAAAACTCATTTCTGACAAAGTTGCCCAAATGCATCTCAGAAGTGTGCAACTTGTTCCCTGAGTTAGAAAACGTCGAGAAACGGTCGTTTCTGCTAGCGCTGTGCTTCTACACATGTATTTGCTGAACGGTGAAAGCGCACAGTAATGCACTTTTCTCCCAGCAAAGACACTGTTTCTAAGGAAATGGGAACACACTGAGGAGACACTTGTGGGAGCTACTGTGACTAAAACTGAGCTTCCCTAAGCACAGGGAAGCAAGAGAAATGCTGATTTCATCAAGCCCAGTTACATATTCAGAATCTGTACTACTGCGCAAATAGGCATGTCTCTGTAGGCAAAAAACTCATTTCTGACAGGTGCCCAAATGCATCTCAGAAGTGTGCAACTTGTTCCCTGAGTTAGAAAACGTCGAGAAACGTTAGTTTCTGCTAGCGCTGTGCTTCTACACATGTATTTGCTGAACGGTGAAAGCGCACAGTAATGCACTTTTCTCCCAGGGAATACACTGTTTCTAAGGAAATGGGAACACACTGAGGAGACACTTGTGGGAGCTACTGTGACTAAAACTGAGCTTCCCTACGCACAGGGAAGCAAGAGAAATGCTGATTTCATCAAGCCCAGTTACATACTCAGAATCTGTACTACTGCGCAAATAGGCATGTCTCTTTAGGCAAAAAACTCATTTCTGACAAAGTTGCCCAAATGCATCTCAGAAGTGTGCAACTTGTTCCCTGAGTTAGAAAACGTCGAGAAACGTTCGTTTCTGCTAGCGCTGTGCTTCTACACATGTATTTGCTGAACGGTGAAAGCGCACAGTAATGCACTTTTCTCCCAGGAAATACACTGTTTCTAAGGAAATGGGAACACACTGAGGAGACACTTGTGGGAGCTACTGTGACTAAAACTGAGCTTTCCTACGCACAGGGAAGCAAGAGAAATGCTGATTTCATCAAGCCCAGTTACATACTCAGAATCTGTACGACTGGGCAAATAGGCATGTCTCTTTAGGCAAAAAACTCATTTCTGACAAAGTTGCCCAAAAGCACCTCATAAGTGTGCAACTTGTTCCGTGAGTTAGAAAACGTCGAGAAACGGTCTTTTCTGCTAGCGCTGTGCTTCTACACATGTATTTGCTGAACGGTGAAAGCGCACAGTAATGTACTTTTCTCCCAGCAAATACACTGTTTCTAAGGAAATGGGAACACACTGAGGAGACACTTGTGGGAGCTACTGTGACTAAAACTGAGCTTCCCTATGCACAGGGAAGCAAGAGAAATGCTGATTTCATCAAGCCCAGTTACATACTCAGAATCTGTACTACTGCGCAAATAGGCATGTCTCTTTAGGCAAAAAACTCATTTCTGACAAAGTTGCCCAAATGCATCTCAGAAGTGTGCAACTTGTTCCCTGAGTTAGAAAACGTCGAGAAACGGTCGTTTCTGTGAGCGCTGTGCTTCTACACATGTATTTGCTGAAAGGTGAAAGCACACAGTAATGTGCACTTTTCTCCCAGCAAATACACTGTTTCTAAGGAAATGGGAACACACTGAGGAGACACTTGTGGGAGCTACTGTGACTAAAACTGAGCTTCCCTAAACACAGGGAAGCAAGAGAAATGCTGATTACATCAAGCCCAGTTACATACTCAGAATCTGTACTACTGCGCAAATAGGCATGTCTCTTTAGGCAAAAAACTCATTTCTGACAAAGTTGCCCAAATGCATCTCAGAAGTGTGCAACTTGTTCCCTGAGTTAGAAAACGTCGAGAAACGTTCGTTTCTGCTAGCGCTGTGCTTCTACACATGTATTTGCTGAACGGTGAAAGCGCACAGTAATGCACTTTTCTCCCAGGAAATACACTGTTTCTAAGGAAATGGGAACACACTGAGGAGACACTTGTGGGAGCTACTGTGACTAAAACTGAGCTTCCCTACGCACAGGGAAGCAAGAGAAATGCTGATTTCATCAAGCCCAGTTACATAATCAGAATCTGTACTACTGCGCAAATAGGCATGTCTCTGTAGGCAAAAAACTCATTTCGGACAAAGTTGCCCAAATGCATCTCAGAAGTGTGCAACTTGTTCCCTGAGTTAGAAAACGTCGAGAATCGGTCTTTTCTGCTAGCGCTGTGCTTCTACACATGTATTTGCTGAACGGTGAAAGCGCACAGTAATGCACTTTTCTCCCAGCAAAGACACTGTTTCTAAGGAAATGGGAACACACTGAGGAGACACTTGTGGGAGCTACTGTGACTAAAACTGAGCTTCCCTACGCACAGGGAAGCAAGAGAAATGCTGATTTCATCAAGCCCAGTTACATATTCAGAATCTGTACTACTGCGCAAATAGGCATGTCTCTGTAGGCAAAAAACTCATTTCTGACAGGTGCCCAAATGCATCTCAGAAGTGTGCAACTTGTTCCCTGAGTTAGAAAACGTCGAGAAACGTTAGTTTCTGCTAGCGCTGTGCTTCTACACATGTATTTGCTGAACGGTGAAAGCGCACAGTAATGCACTTTTCTCCCAGGGAATACACTGTTTCTAAGGAAATGGGAACACACTGAGGAGACACTTGTGGGAGCTACTGTGACTAAAACTGAGCTTCCCTACGCACAGGGAAGCAAGAGAAATGCTGATTTCATCAAGCCCAGTTACATACTCAGAATCTGTACTACTGCGCAAATAGGCATGTCTCTTTAGGCAAAAAACTCATTTCTGACAAAGTTGCCCAAATGCATCTCAGAAGTGTGCAACTTGTTCCCTGAGTTAGAAAACGTCGAGAAACGTTCGTTTCTGCTAGCGCTGTGCTTCTACACATGTATTTGCTGAACGGTGAAAGCGCACAGTAATGCACTTTTCTCCCAGGAAATACACTGTTTCTAAGGAAATGGGAACACACTGAGGAGACACTTGTGGGAGCTACTGTGACTAAAACTGAGCTTTCCTACGCACAGGGAAGCAAGAGAAATGCTGATTTCATCAAGCCCAGTTACATACTCAGAATCTGTACGACTGGGCAAATAGGCATGTCTCTTTAGGCAAAAAACTCATTTCTGACAAAGTTGCCCAAAAGCACCTCATAAGTGTGCAACTTGTTCCGTGAGTTAGAAAACGTCGAGAAACGGTCTTTTCTGCTAGCGCTGTGCTTCTACACATGTATTTGCTGAACGGTGAAAGCGCACAGTAATGTACTTTTCTCCCAGCAAATACACTGTTTCTAAGGAAATGGGAACACACTGAGGAGACACTTGTGGGAGCTACTGTGACTAAAACTGAGCTTCCCTATGCACAGGGAAGCAAGAGAAATGCTGATTTCATCAAGCCCAGTTACATACTCAGAATCTGTACTACTGCGCAAATAGGCATGTCTCTTTAGGCAAAAAACTCATTTCTGACAAAGTTGCCCAAATGCATCTCAGAAGTGTGCAACTTGTTCCCTGAGTTAGAAAACGTCGAGAAACGGTCGTTTCTGTGAGCGCTGTGCTTCTACACATGTATTTGCTGAAAGGTGAAAGCACACAGTAATGTGCACTTTTCTCCCAGCAAATACACTGTTTCTAAGGAAATGGGAACACACTGAGGAGACACTTGTGGGAGCTACTGTGACTAAAACTGAGCTTCCCTAAACACAGGGAAGCAAGAGAAATGCTGATTACATCAAGCCCAGTTACATACTCAGAATCTGTACTACTGCGCAAATAGGCATGTCTCTTTAGGCAAAAAACTCATTTCTGACAAAGTTGCCCAAATGCATCTCAGAAGTGTGCAACTTGTTCCCTGAGTTAGAAAACGTCGAGAAACGTTCGTTTCTGCTAGCGCTGTGCTTCTACACATGTATTTGCTGAACGGTGAAAGCGCACAGTAATGCACTTTTCTCCCAGGAAATACACTGTTTCTAAGGAAATGGGAACACACTGAGGAGACACTTGTGGGAGCTACTGTGACTAAAACTGAGCTTTCCTACGCACAGGGAAGCAAGAGAAATGCTGATTTCATCAAGCCCAGTTACATACTCAGAATCTGTACGACTGCGCAAATAGGCATGTCTCTGTAGGCAAAAAACTCATTTCGGACAAAGTTGCCCAAATGCATCTCAGAAGTGTGCAACTTGTTCCCTGAGTTAGAAAACGTCGAGAATCGGTCTTTTCTGCTAGCGCTGTGCTTCTACACATGTATTTGCTGAACGGTGAAAGCGCACAGTAATGCACTTTTCTCCCAGCAAAGACACTGTTTCTAAGGAAATGGGAACACACTGAGGAGACACTTGTGGGAGCTACTGTGACTAAAACTGAGCTTCCCTACGCACAGGGAAGCAAGAGAAATGCTGATTTCATCAAGCCCAGTTACATATTCAGAATCTGTACTACTGCGCAAATAGGCATGTCTCTGTAGGCAAAAAACTCATTTCTGACAGGTGCCCAAATGCATCTCAGAAGTGTGCAACTTGTTCCCTGAGTTAGAAAACGTCGAGAAACGTTAGTTTCTGCTAGCGCTGTGCTTCTACACATGTATTTGCTGAACGGTGAAAGCGCACAGTAATGCACTTTTCTCCCAGGGAATACACTGTTTCTAAGGAAATGGGAACACACTGAGGAGACACTTGTGGGAGCTACTGTGACTAAAACTGAGCTTCCCTACGCACAGGGAAGCAAGAGAAATGCTGATTTCATCAAGCCCAGTTACATACTCAGAATCTGTACTACTGCGCAAATAGGCATGTCTCTTTAGGCAAAAAACTCATTTCTGACAAAGTTGCCCAAATGCATCTCAGAAGTGTGCAACTTGTTCCCTGAGTTAGAAAACGTCGAGAAACGTTCGTTTCTGCTAGCGCTGTGCTTCTACACATGTATTTGCTGAACGGTGAAAGCGCACAGTAATGCACTTTTCTCCCAGGAAATACACTGTTTCTAAGGAAATGGGAACACACTGAGGAGACACTTGTGGGAGCTACTGTGACTAAAACTGAGCTTTCCTACGCACAGGGAAGCAAGAGAAATGCTGATTTCATCAAGCCCAGTTACATACTCAGAATCTGTACGACTGGGCAAATAGGCATGTCTCTTTAGGCAAAAAACTCATTTCTGACAAAGTTGCCCAAAAGCACCTCATAAGTGTGCAACTTGTTCCGTGAGTTAGAAAACGTCGAGAAACGGTCTTTTCTGCTAGCGCTGTGCTTCTACACATGTATTTGCTGAACGGTGAAAGCGCACAGTAATGTACTTTTCTCCCAGCAAATACACTGTTTCTAAGGAAATGGGAACACACTGAGGAGACACTTGTGGGAGCTACTGTGACTAAAACTGAGCTTCCCTATGCACAGGGAAGCAAGAGAAATGCTGATTTCATCAAGCCCAGTTACATACTCAGAATCTGTACTACTGCGCAAATAGGCATGTCTCTTTAGGCAAAAAACTCATTTCTGACAAAGTTGCCCAAATGCATCTCAGAAGTGTGCAACTTGTTCCCTGAGTTAGAAAACGTCGAGAAACGGTCGTTTCTGTGAGCGCTGTGCTTCTACACATGTATTTGCTGAAAGGTGAAAGCACACAGTAATGTGCACTTTTCTCCCAGCAAATACACTGTTTCTAAGGAAATGGGAACACACTGAGGAGACACTTGTGGGAGCTACTGTGACTAAAACTGAGCTTCCCTAAACACAGGGAAGCAAGAGAAATGCTGATTACATCAAGCCCAGTTACATACTCAGAATCTGTACTACTGCGCAAATAGGCATGTCTCTTTAGGCAAAAAACTCATTTCTGACAAAGTTGCCCAAATGCATCTCAGAAGTGTGCAACTTGTTCCCTGAGTTAGAAAACGTCGAGAAACGTTCGTTTCTGCTAGCGCTGTGCTTCTACACATGTATTTGCTGAACGGTGAAAGCGCACAGTAATGCACTTTTCTCCCAGGAAATACACTGTTTCTAAGGAAATGGGAACACACTGAGGAGACACTTGTGGGAGCTACTGTGACTAAAACTGAGCTTTCCTACGCACAGGGAAGCAAGAGAAATGCTGATTTCATCAAGCCCAGTTACATACTCAGAATCTGTACGACTGCGCAAATAGGCATGTCTCTTTAGGCAAAAAACTCATTTCTGACAAAGTTGCCCAAAAGCACCTCATAAGTGTGCAACTTGTTCCGTGAGTTAGAAAACGTCGAGAAACGGTCTTTTCTGCTACCGCTGTGCTTCTACACATGTATTTGCTGAACGGTGAAAGCGCACAGTAATGTACTTTTCTCCCAGCAAATACACTGTTTCTAAGGAAATGGGAACACACTGAGGAGACACTTGTGGGAGCTACTGTGACTAAAACTGAGCTTCCCTATGCACAGGGAAGCAAGAGAAATGCTGATTTCATCAAGCCCAGTTACATACTCAGAATCTGTACTACTGCGCAAATAGGCATGTCTCTTTAGGCAAAAAACTCATTTCTGACAAAGTTGCCCAAATGCATCTCAGAAGTGTGCACTTGTTCCCTGAGTTAGAAAACGTCGAGAAACGGTCGTTTCTGTGAGCGCTGTGCTTCTACACATGTATTTGCTGAACGGTGAAAGCACACAGTAATGTGCACTTTTCTCCCAGCAAATACACTGTTTCTAAGGAAATGGGAACACACTGAGGAGACACTTGTGGGAGCTACTGTGACTAAAACTGAGCTTCCCTGCGCACAGGGAAGCAAGAGAAATGCTGATTTCATCAAGCCCAGTTACATACTCAGAATCTGTACTGCTGCGCAAATAGGCATGTCTCTGTAGGCTAAAAACTCATTTCTGACAAAGTTGCCCAAATGCATCTCAGAAGTGTGCAACTTGTTCCCTGAGTTAGAAAACGTCGAGATACGGTCGTTTCTGCTAGCGCTGTGCTTCTACAGATGTATTTGCTGAACGGTGAAAGCGCACAGTAATGCACTTTTCTCCCAGCAAATACACTGTTTCTAAGGAAATGGGAACACACTGAGGAGACACTTGTGGGAGCTACAGTGACTAAAACTGAGCTTTCCTACGCACAGGGAAGCAAGAGAAATGCTGTTTTTATCAAGCCCAGTTACATACTCAGAATCTGTACGACTCCGCAAATAGGCATGTCTCTTTAGGCAAAAAACTCATTCCTGACAAAGTTGCCCTATTGCATCTCAGAAGTGTGCAACTTGTTCCCTGAGTTAGAAAACGTCGAGAAACGGTCTTTTCTGCTAGCGCTGTGCTTCTACACATGTATTTGCTGAACGGTGAAAGCGCACAGTAATGTACTTTTCTCCTCAGCAAATACACTGTTTCTAAGGAAATGGGAACACACTGAGGAGACACTTGTGGGAGCTACTGTGACTAAAACTGAGCTTCCCTATGCACAGGGAAGCAAGAGAAATGCTGATTTCATCAAGCCCAGTTACATACTCAGACTCTGTACTACTGCGCAAATAGGCATGTCTCTTTAGGCAAAAAACTCATTTCTGACAAAGTTGCCCAAATGCATCTCAGAAGTGTGCAACTTGTTCCCTGAGTTAGAAAACGTCGAGAAACGGTCGTTTCTGCTAGCGCTGTGCTTCTACAGATGTATTTGCTGAATGGTGAAAGCGCACAGTAATGCACTTTTCTCCCAGCAAATACACTGTTTCTAAGGAAATGGGAACACACTGAGGAGGCACTATTGGGAGCTACTGTGACTAAAACTGAGCTTCCCTACGCACAGGGAAGCAAGAGAAATGCTGATTTCATCAAGCCCAGTTACATACTCAGAATCTGTACTACTGCGCAAATAGGCATGTCTCTTTAGGCAAAAAACTCATTCCTGACAAAGTTGCCCAAATGCATCTCAGAAGTGTGCAACTTGTTCCCTGAGTTAGAAAACGTCGAGAAACGGTCTTTTCTGCTAGCGCTGTGCTTCTACACATGTATTTGCTGAACGGTGAAAGCGCACAGTAATGTACTTTTCTCCCATCAAATACACTGTTTCTAAGGAAATGGGAACACACTGAGGAGACACTTGTGGGAGCTACTGTGACTAAAACTGAGCTTCCCTATGCACAGAGAAGCAAGATAAATGCTAATTTCATCAAGCCCAGTTACATACTCAGAATCTGTACTACTGCGCAAATAGGCATGTCTCTTTAGGCAAAAAACTCATTTCTGACAAAGTTGCCCAAATGCATCTCAGAAGTGTGCAACTTGTTCCCTGAGTTAGAAAACGTCAAGAAACGGTCGTTTCTGCTAGCGCTGTGCTTCTACACATGTATTTGCTGAACGGTGAAAGCGCACAGTAATGCACTTTTCTCCCAGCAAATACACTGTTTCTAAGGAAATGGGAACACACTGAGGAGACACTTGTGGGAGCTACAGTGACTAAAACTGAGCTTCCCTACGCACAGGGAAGCAAGAGAAATGCTGATTTCATCAAGCCCAGTTACATACTCAGAATCTGTACTACTGCGAAAATAGGCATGTCTCTTTAGGCAAAAAACTCATTTCTGACAAAGTTGCCCAAATGCATCTCAGAAGTGTGCAACTTGTTCCCTGAGTTAGAAAACGTCGAGAAACGGTCGTTTCTGCTAGCGCTGTGCTTCTACACATGTATTTGCTGAACGGTGAAAGCGCACAGTAATGCACTTTTCTCCCAGCAAAGACACTGTTTCTAAGGAAATGGGAACACACTGAGGAGACACTTGTGGGAGCTACTGTGACTAAAACTGAGCTTCCCTAAGCACAGGGAAGCAAGAGAAATGCTGATTTCATCAAGCCCAGTTACATATTCAGAATCTGTACTACTGCGCAAATAGGCATGTCTCTGTAGGCAAAAAACTCATTTCTGACAGGTGCCCAAATGCATCTCAGAAGTGTGCAACTTGTTCCCTGAGTTAGAAAACGTCGAGAAACGTTAGTTTCTGCTAGCGCTGTGCTTCTACACATGTATTTGCTGAACGGTGAAAGCGCACAGTAATGCACTTTTCTCCCAGGGAATACACTGTTTCTAAGGAAATGGGAACACACTGAGGAGACACTTGTGGGAGCTACTGTGACTAAAACTGAGCTTCCCTACGCACAGGGAAGCAAGAGAAATGCTGATTTCATCAAGCCCAGTTACATACTCAGAATCTGTACTACTGCGCAAATAGGCATGTCTCTTTAGGCAAAAAACTCATTTCTGACAAAGTTGCCCAAATGCATCTCAGAAGTGTGCAACTTGTTCCCTGAGTTAGAAAACGTCGAGAAACGTTCGTTTCTGCTAGCGCTGTGCTTCTACACATGTATTTGCTGAACGGTGAAAGCGCACAGTAATGCACTTTTCTCCCAGGAAATACACTGTTTCTAAGGAAATGGGAACACACTGAGGAGACACTTGTGGGAGCTACTGTGACTAAAACTGAGCTTTCCTACGCACAGGGAAGCAAGAGAAATGCTGATTTCATCAAGCCCAGTTACATACTCAGAATCTGTACGACTGGGCAAATAGGCATGTCTCTTTAGGCAAAAAACTCATTTCTGACAAAGTTGCCCAAAAGCACCTCATAAGTGTGCAACTTGTTCCGTGAGTTAGAAAACGTCGAGAAACGGTCTTTTCTGCTAGCGCTGTGCTTCTACACATGTATTTGCTGAACGGTGAAAGCGCACAGTAATGTACTTTTCTCCCAGCAAATACACTGTTTCTAAGGAAATGGGAACACACTGAGGAGACACTTGTGGGAGCTACTGTGACTAAAACTGAGCTTCCCTATGCACAGGGAAGCAAGAGAAATGCTGATTTCATCAAGCCCAGTTACATACTCAGAATCTGTACTACTGCGCAAATAGGCATGTCTCTTTAGGCAAAAAACTCATTTCTGACAAAGTTGCCCAAATGCATCTCAGAAGTGTGCAACTTGTTCCCTGAGTTAGAAAACGTCGAGAAACGGTCGTTTCTGTGAGCGCTGTGCTTCTACACATGTATTTGCTGAAAGGTGAAAGCACACAGTAATGTGCACTTTTCTCCCAGCAAATACACTGTTTCTAAGGAAATGGGAACACACTGAGGAGACACTTGTGGGAGCTACTGTGACTAAAACTGAGCTTCCCTAAACACAGGGAAGCAAGAGAAATGCTGATTACATCAAGCCCAGTTACATACTCAGAATCTGTACTACTGCGCAAATAGGCATGTCTCTTTAGGCAAAAAACTCATTTCTGACAAAGTTGCCCAAATGCATCTCAGAAGTGTGCAACTTGTTCCCTGAGTTAGAAAACGTCGAGAAACGTTCGTTTCTGCTAGCGCTGTGCTTCTACACATGTATTTGCTGAACGGTGAAAGCGCACAGTAATGCACTTTTCTCCCAGGAAATACACTGTTTCTAAGGAAATGGGAACACACTGAGGAGACACTTGTGGGAGCTACTGTGACTAAAACTGAGCTTCCCTACGCACAGGGAAGCAAGAGAAATGCTGATTTCATCAAGCCCAGTTACATAATCAGAATCTGTACTACTGCGCAAATAGGCATGTCTCTGTAGGCAAAAAACTCATTTCGGACAAAGTTGCCCAAATGCATCTCAGAAGTGTGCAACTTGTTCCCTGAGTTAGAAAACGTCGAGAATCGGTCTTTTCTGCTAGCGCTGTGCTTCTACACATGTATTTGCTGAACGGTGAAAGCGCACAGTAATGCACTTTTCTCCCAGCAAAGACACTGTTTCTAAGGAAATGGGAACACACTGAGGAGACACTTGTGGGAGCTACTGTGACTAAAACTGAGCTTCCCTACGCACAGGGAAGCAAGAGAAATGCTGATTTCATCAAGCCCAGTTACATATTCAGAATCTGTACTACTGCGCAAATAGGCATGTCTCTGTAGGCAAAAAACTCATTTCTGACAGGTGCCCAAATGCATCTCAGAAGTGTGCAACTTGTTCCCTGAGTTAGAAAACGTCGAGAAACGTTAGTTTCTGCTAGCGCTGTGCTTCTACACATGTATTTGCTGAACGGTGAAAGCGCACAGTAATGCACTTTTCTCCCAGGGAATACACTGTTTCTAAGGAAATGGGAACACACTGAGGAGACACTTGTGGGAGCTACTGTGACTAAAACTGAGCTTCCCTACGCACAGGGAAGCAAGAGAAATGCTGATTTCATCAAGCCCAGTTACATACTCAGAATCTGTACTACTGCGCAAATAGGCATGTCTCTTTAGGCAAAAAACTCATTTCTGACAAAGTTGCCCAAATGCATCTCAGAAGTGTGCAACTTGTTCCCTGAGTTAGAAAACGTCGAGAAACGTTCGTTTCTGCTAGCGCTGTGCTTCTACACATGTATTTGCTGAACGGTGAAAGCGCACAGTAATGCACTTTTCTCCCAGGAAATACACTGTTTCTAAGGAAATGGGAACACACTGAGGAGACACTTGTGGGAGCTACTGTGACTAAAACTGAGCTTTCCTACGCACAGGGAAGCAAGAGAAATGCTGATTTCATCAAGCCCAGTTACATACTCAGAATCTGTACGACTGGGCAAATAGGCATGTCTCTTTAGGCAAAAAACTCATTTCTGACAAAGTTGCCCAAAAGCACCTCATAAGTGTGCAACTTGTTCCGTGAGTTAGAAAACGTCGAGAAACGGTCTTTTCTGCTAGCGCTGTGCTTCTACACATGTATTTGCTGAACGGTGAAAGCGCACAGTAATGTACTTTTCTCCCAGCAAATACACTGTTTCTAAGGAAATGGGAACACACTGAGGAGACACTTGTGGGAGCTACTGTGACTAAAACTGAGCTTCCCTATGCACAGGGAAGCAAGAGAAATGCTGATTTCATCAAGCCCAGTTACATACTCAGAATCTGTACTACTGCGCAAATAGGCATGTCTCTTTAGGCAAAAAACTCATTTCTGACAAAGTTGCCCAAATGCATCTCAGAAGTGTGCAACTTGTTCCCTGAGTTAGAAAACGTCGAGAAACGGTCGTTTCTGTGAGCGCTGTGCTTCTACACATGTATTTGCTGAAAGGTGAAAGCACACAGTAATGTGCACTTTTCTCCCAGCAAATACACTGTTTCTAAGGAAATGGGAACACACTGAGGAGACACTTGTGGGAGCTACTGTGACTAAAACTGAGCTTCCCTAAACACAGGGAAGCAAGAGAAATGCTGATTACATCAAGCCCAGTTACATACTCAGAATCTGTACTACTGCGCAAATAGGCATGTCTCTTTAGGCAAAAAACTCATTTCTGACAAAGTTGCCCATATGCATCTCAGAAGTGTGCAACTTGTTCCCTGAGTTAGAAAACGTCGAGAAACGTTCGTTTCTGCTAGCGCTGTGCTTCTACACATGTATTTGCTGAACGGTGAAAGCGCACAGTAATGCACTTTTCTCCCAGGAAATACACTGTTTCTAAGGAAATGGGAACACACTGAGGAGACACTTGTGGGAGCTACTGTGACTAAAACTGAGCTTTCCTACGCACAGGGAAGCAAGAGAAATGCTGATTTCATCAAGCCCAGTTACATACTCAGAATCTGTACGACTGCGCAAATAGGCATGTCTCTTTAGGCAAAAAACTCATTTCTGACAAAGTTGCCCAAAAGCACCTCATAAGTGTGCAACTTGTTCCGTGAGTTAGAAAACGTCGAGAAACGGTCTTTTCTGCTACCGCTGTGCTTCTACACATGTATTTGCTGAACGGTGAAAGCGCACAGTAATGTACTTTTCTCCCAGCAAATACACTGTTTCTAAGGAAATGGGAACACACTGAGGAGACACTTGTGGGAGCTACTGTGACTAAAACTGAGCTTCCCTATGCACAGGGAAGCAAGAGAAATGCTGATTTCATCAAGCCCAGTTACATACTCAGAATCTGTACTACTGCGCAAATAGGCATGTCTCTTTAGGCAAAAAACTCATTTCTGACAAAGTTGCCCAAATGCATCTCAGAAGTGTGCAACTTGTTCCCTGAGTTAGAAAACGTCGAGAAACGGTCGTTTCTGTGAGCGCTGTGCTTCTACACATGTATTTGCTGAACGGTGAAAGCACACAGTAATGTGCACTTTTCTCCCAGCAAATACACTGTTTCTAAGGAAATGGGAACACACTGAGGAGACACTTGTGGGAGCTACTGTGACTAAAACTGAGCTTCCCTGCGCACAGGGAAGCAAGAGAAATGCTGATTTCATCAAGCCCAGTTACATACTCAGAATCTGTACTGCTGCGCAAATAGGCATGTCTCTGTAGGCTAAAAACTCATTTCTGACAAAGTTGCCCAAATGCATCTCAGAAGTGTGCAACTTGTTCCCTGAGTTAGAAAACGTCGAGATACGGTCGTTTCTGCTAGCGCTGTGCTTCTACAGATGTATTTGCTGAACGGTGAAAGCGCACAGTAATGCACTTTTCTCCCAGCAAATACACTGTTTCTAAGGAAATGGTAACACACTGACACACTGAGGAGACACTTGTGGGAGCTACAGTGACTAAAACTGAGCTTCCCTACGGACAGGGAAGCAAGAGAAATGCTGATTTCATCAAGCCCAGTTACATACTCAGAATCTGTACTACTGCGAAAATAGGCATGTCTCTGTAGGCAAAAAACTCATTTCTGACAAAGTTGCCCAAATGCATCTCAGAAGTGTGCAACTTGTTCCCTGAGTTAGAAAACGTCGAGAAACGGTCGTTTCTGCTAGCGCTGTGCTTCTACACATGTATTTGCTGAACGGTGAAAGCGCACAGTAATGCACTTTTCTCCCAGCAAATACACTGTTTCTAAGGAAATGGTAACACACTGACACACTGAGGAGGCACTTGTCGGAGCTACAGTTACTAAAACTGAGCTTCCCTACGGACAGGGAAGCAAGAGAAATGCTGATTTCATCAAGCCCAGTTACATACTCAGAATCTGTACTACTGCGAAAATAGGCATGTCTCTGTAGGCAAAAAACTCATTTCTGACAAAGTTGCCCAAATGCATCTCAGAAGTGTGCAACTTGTTCCCTGAGTTAGAAAACGTCGAGAAACGTTGGTTTCTGCTAGCGCTGTGCTTCTACACATGTATTTGCTGAACGGTGAAAGCGCACAGTAATGCACTGTTCTCCCAGGAAATACACTGTTTCTAAGGAAATGGGAACACACTGAGGAGACACTTGTGGGAGCTACTGTGACTAAAACTGAGCTTCCCTACGCACAGGGAAGCAAGAGAAATGCTGATTTCATCAAGCCCAGTTACATACTCAGAATCTGTACTACTGCGCAAATAAGCATGTCTCTTTAGGCAAAAAACTCATTTCTGAAAAGTTGCCCAAATGCATCTCAGAAGTGTGCAACTTGTTCCCTGAGTAGAAAACGTCGAGAAACGTTCGTTTCTGCTAGCGCTGTGCTTCTACACATGTATTTGCTGAACGGTGAAAGCGCACAGTAATGCACTTTTCTCCCAGCAAATACACTGTTTCTAAGGAAATGGGAACACACTGAGGAGACACTTGTGGGAGCTACTGTGACTAAAACTGAGCTTCCCTACGCACAGGGAAGCAAGAGAAATGCTGATTTCATCAAGCCCAGTTACATACTCAGAATCTGTACTACTGCGCAAATAAGCATGTCTCTTTAGGCAAAAAACTCATTTCTGAAAAGTTGCCCAAATGCATCTCAGAAGTGTGCAACTTGTTCCCTGAGTAGAAAACGTCGAGAAACGTTCGTTTCTGCTAGCGCTGTGCTTCTACACATGTATTTGCTGAACGGTGAAAGCGCACAGTAATGCACTTTTCTCCCAGCAAATACACTGTTTCTAAGGAAATGGGAACACACTGAGGAGACACTTGTGGGAGCTACTGTGACTAAAACTGAGCTTCCCTACGCACAGGGAAGCAAGAGAAATGCTGATTTCATCAAGCCCAGTTACATACTCAGAATCTGTACTACTGCGCAAATAGGCATGTCTCTTTAGGCAAAAAACTCATTTCTGACAAAGTTGCCCAAATGCATCTCAGAAGTGTGCAACTTGTTCCCTGAGTTAGAAAACTTCGAGAAACGGTCGTTTCTGCTAGCGCTGTGCTTCTACAGATGTATTTGCTGAACGGTGAAAGCGCACAGTAATGCAATTTTCTCCCAGCAAATACACTGTTTCTAAGGAAATGGGAACACACTGAGGAGACACTTGTGGGAGCTACAGTGACTAAAACTGAGCTTCCCTACGCACAGGGAAGCAAGAGAAATGCTGATTTCATCAAGCCCAGTTACATACTCAGAATCTGTACTACTGCGAAAATAGGCATGTCTCTGTAGGCAAAAAACTCATTTCTGACAAAGTTGCCCAAATGCATCTCAGAAGTGTGCAACTTGTTCCCTGAGTTAGAAAACGTCGAGAAACGGTCGTTTCTGCTAGTCCTGTGCTTCTACAGATGTATTTGCTGAACGGTGAAAGCGCACAGTAAAGCACTTTTCTCCCAGCAAATACACTGTTTCTAAGGAAATGGGAACACACTGAGGAGACACTTGTGGGAGCTACAGTGACTAAAACTGAGCTTCCCTACGGACAGGGAAGCAAAAGAAATGCTGATTTCATCAAGCCCAGTTACATACTCAGAATCTGTACTACTGCGCAAATAGGCATGTCTCTTTAGGCAAAAAACTCATTTCTGACAAAGTTGCCCAAATGCATCTCAGAAGTGTGCAACTTGTTCCCTGAGTTAGAAAACGTCGAGAAACGGTCGTTTCTGCTAGCGCTGTGCTTCTACACATGTATTTGCTGAACGGTGAAAGCGCACAGTAATGCACTTTTCTCCCAGGAAATACACTGTTTCTAAGGAAATGGGAACACACTGAGGAGACACTTGTGGGAGGTACTGTGACTAAAACTGAGCTTCCCTACGCACAGGGAAGCAAGAGAAATGCTGATTTCATCAAGCCCAGTTACATACTCAGAATCTGTACTACTGCGCAAATAGGCATGTCTCCGTAGGCAAAAAACTCATTTCTGACAAAGTTGCCCAAATGCATCTCAGAAGTGTGCAACTTGTTCCCTGAGTTAGAAAACGTCGAGAAACGGTCGTTTCTGCTAGCGCTGTGCTTCTACAGATGTATTTGCTGAACGGTGAAAGCGCACAGTAATGCACTTTTCTCCCAGCAAATACACTGTTTCTAAGGAAATGGGAACACACTGAGGAGACACTTGTGGGAGCTACAGTGACTAAAACTGAGCTTCCCTACGCACAGTGAAGCAAGAGAAATGCTGATTTCATCAAGCCCAGTTACATACTCAGAATCTGTACTACTGCGAAAATAGGCATGTCTCTGTAGGCAAAAAACTCATTTCTGACAAAGTTGCCCAAATGCATCTCAGAAGTGTGCAACTTGTTCCCTGTGTTAGGAAACGTCGAGAAACGGTCGTTTCTGCTAGCGCTGTGCTTCTACAGATGTATTTGCTGAAAGGTGAAAGCGCACAGTAATGCACTTTTCTCCCAGCAAATACACTGTTTCTAAGGAAATGGTAACACACTGAGGAGACACTTGTGGGAGCTACAGTGACTAAAACTGAGCTTCCCTACGGACAGGGAAGCAAAAGAAATGCTGATTTCATCAAGCCCAGTTACATATTCAGAATCTGTACTACTGCGCAAATAGGCATGTCTCTGTAGGCAAAAAACTCATTTCTGACAAAGTTGCCCAAATGCATCTCAGAAGTGTGCAACTTCTTCCCTGAGTTAGAAAACGTCGAGAAACGTTCGTTTCTGCTAGCGCTGTGCTTCTACACATGTATTTGCTGAACGGTTAAAGCGCACAGTAATGCACTTTTCTCCCAGCAAATACACTGTTTCTAAGGAAATGGGAACACACTGAGGAGACACTTGTGGGAGCTACTGTGACTAAAACTGAGCTTCCCTACGCACAGGGAAGCAAGAGAAATGCTGATTTCATCAAGCCCAGTTACATACTCAGAATCTGTACTACTGCGCAAATAGGCATGTCTCTTTAGGCAAAAAACTCATTTCTGACAAAGTTGCCCAAATGCATCTCAGAAGTGTGCAACTTGTTCCCTGAGTTAGAAAACGTCGAGAAACGGTCTTTTCTGCTAGCGCTGTACTTCTACACATGTATTTACTGAACGGTGAAAGCGCACAGTAATGCACTTTTCTCCCAGCAAATACACTGTTTCTAAGGAAATGGGAACACACTGAGGAGACACTTGTGGGAGCTACTGTGACTAAAACTGAGCTTCCCTATGCACAGGGAAGCAAGAGAAATGCTGATTTCATCAAGCCCAGTTACATACTCAGAATCTGTACTACTGCGCAAATAGGCATGTCTCTTTAGGCAAAAAACTCATTTCTGACAAAGTTGCCCAAATGCATCTCAGAAGTGTGCAACTTGTTCCCTGAGTTAGAAAACGTCGAGAAACGGTCGTTTCTGCTAGCGCTGTGCTTCTACACATGTATTTGCTGAACGGTGAAAGCGCACAGTAATGCACTTTTCTCCCAGCAAATACACTGTTTCTAAGGAAATGGGAACACACTGACGAGAAACTTGTGGGAGCTACAGTGACTAAAACTGAGCTTCCCTACGCACAGGGAAGCAAGAGAAATGCTGATTTCATCAAGCCCAGTTACATACTCAGAATCTGTTCTACTGCGCAAATAGGCATGTCTCTTTAGGCAAAAAACTCATTTCTGACAAAGTTGCCCAAATGCATCTCAGAAGTGTGCAACTTGTTCCCTGAGTTAGTAAACGTCGAGAAACGGTCGTTTCTGCTAGCGTTGTGCTTCTACAGATGTATTTGCTGAACGGTGAAAGCGCACAGTAATGCACTTTGCTCCCAGCAAATACACTGTTTCTAAGGAAATGGGAACACACTGAGGAGACACTTGTGGGAGCTACTGTGACTAAAACTGAGCTTCCCTACGCACAGGGAAGCAAGAGAAATGCTGATTTCATCAAGCCCAGTTACATATTCAGAATCTGTACTACTGCGCAAATAGGCATGTCTCTGTAGGCAAAAAACTCATTTCTGACAGGTGCCCAAATGCATCTCAGAAGTGTGCAACTTGTTCCCTGAGTTAGAAAACGTCGAGAAACGGTCGTTTCTGCTAGCGCTGTGCTTCTACACATGTATTTGCTGAACGGTGAAAGCGCACAGTAATGCACTTTTCTCCCAGCAAATACACTGTTTCTAAGGAAATGGGAACACACTGAGGAGACACTTGTGGGAGCTACTGTGACTAAAACTGAGCTTCCCTACACACAGGGAAGCAAGAGAAATGCTGATTTCATCAAGCCCAGTTACATACTCAGAATCTGTACTACTGCGCAAATAGGCATGTCTCTTTAGGCAAAAAACTCATTTCTGACAAAGTTGCCCAAATGCATCTCAGAAGTGTGCAACTTGTTCCCTGAGTTAGAAAACGTCGAGAAACGTTCGTTTCTGCTAGCGCTGTGCTTCTACACATGTATTTCCTGAACGGTGAAAGCGCACAGTAATGCACTTTTCTCCCAGCAAATACACTGTTTCTAAGGAAATGGGAACACACTGAGGAGACACTTGTGGGAGGTACTGTGACTAAAACTGAGCTTCCCTACACACAGGGAAGCAAGAGAAATGCTGATTTCATCAAGCCCAGTTACATACTCAGAATCTGTACTACTGCGCAAATAGGCATGTCTCTTTAGGCAAAAAACTCATTTCTGACAAAGTTGCCCAAATGCATCTCAGAAGTGTGCAACTTGTTCCCTGAGTTAGAAAACGTCGAGAAACGGTCGTTTCTGCTAGCGCTGTGCTTCTACACATGTATTTGCTGAAAGGTGAAAGCACACAGTAATGTGCACTTTTCTCCCAGCAAATACACTGTTTCTAAGGAAATGGGAACACACTGAGGAGACACTTGTGGGAGCTACTGTGACTAAAACTGAGCTTCCCTACGCACAGGGAAGCAAGAGAAATGCTGATTTCATCAAGCCCAGTTACATACTCAGAATCTGTACTACTGCGAAAATAGGCATGTCTCTGTAGGCAAAAAACTCATTTCTGACAAAGTTGCCCAAATGCATCTCAGAAGTGTGCAACTTGTTCCCTGAGTTAGAAAACGTCGAGAAACGGTCGTTTCTGCTAGCGCTGTGCTTCTACAGATGTATTTGCTGAACGGTGAAAGCGCACAGTAATGCACTTTTCTCCCAGCAAATACACTGTTTCTAAGGAAATGGTAACACACTGAGGAGACACTTGTGGGAGCTACAGTGACTAAAACTGAGCTTCCCTACGCACAGGGAAGCAAGAGAAATGCTGATTTCATCAAGCCCAGTTACATACTCAGAATCTGTACTACTGCGCAAATAGGCATGTCTCTTTAGGCAAAAAACTCATTTCTGACAAAGTTGCCCAAATGCATCTCAGAAGTGTGCAACTTGTTCCCTGAGTTAGAAAACGTCGAGAAACGGTCGTTTCTGCTAGCGCTGTGCTTCTACAGATGTATTTGCTGAATGGTGAAAGCGCACAGTAATGCACTTTTCTCCCAGCAAATACACTGTTTCTAAGGAAATGGGAACACACTGAGGAGACACTTGTGGGAGCTACAGTGACTAAAACTGAGCTTCCCTACGCACAGGGAAGCAAGAGAAATGCTGATTTCATCAAGCCCAGTTACATACTCAGAATCTGTACTACTGCGAAAATAGGCATGTCTCTGTAGGCAAAAAACTCATTTCTGACAAAGTTGCCCAAATGCATCTCAGAAGTGTGCAACTTGTTCCCTGAGTTAGAAAACGTCGAGAAACGGTCGTTTCTGCTAGCGCTGTGCTTCTACAGATGTATTTGCTGAACGGTGAAAGCGCACAGTAATGCACTTTTCTCCCAGCAAATACACTGTTTCTAAGGAAATGGTAACACACTGAGGAGACACTTGTGGGAGCTACAGTGACTAAAACTGAGCTTCCCTACGCACAGGGAAGCAAGAGAAATGCTGATTTCATCAAGCCCAGTTACATACTCAGAATCTGTACTACTGCGCAAATAGGCATGTCTCTTTAGGCAAAAAACTCATTTCTGACAAAGTTGCCCAAACGCATCTCAGAAGTGTGCAACTTGTTCCCTGAGTTAGAAAACGTCGAGAAACGGTCGTTTCTGCTAGCGCTGTGCTTCTACAGATGTATTTGCTGAACGGTGAAAGCGCACAGTAATGCAATTTTCTCCCAGCAAATACACTGTTTCTAAGGAAATGGTAACACACTGAGGAGACACTTGTGGGAGCTACAGTGACTAAAACTGAGCTTCCCTACGGACAGGGAAGCAAAAGAAATGCTGATTTCATCAAGCCCAGTTACATACTCAGATTCTGTACTACTGCGCAAATAGGCATGTCTCTGTAGGCAAAAAACTCATTTCTGACAAAGTTGCCGAAATGCATCTCAGAAGTGTGCAACTTGTTCCCTGAGTTAGAAAACGTCGACAAACGTTCGTTTCTGCTAGCGCTGTGCTTCTACACATGTATTTGCTGAACGGTGAAAGCGCACAGTAATGCACTTTTCTCCCAGCAAATACACTGTTTCTAAGGAAATGGGAACACACTGAGGAGACACTTGTGGGAGGTACTGTGACTAAAACTGAGCTTCCCTACGCACAGGGAAGCAAGAGAAATGCTGATTTCATCAAGCCCAGTTACATACTCAGAATCTGTACTACTGCGCAAATAGGCATGTCTCTTTAGGCAAAAAACTCATTTCTGACAAAGTTGCCCAAATGCATCTCAGAAGTGTGCAACTTGTTCCCTGAGTTAGAAAACGTCGAGAAACGGTCTTTTCTGCTAGCGCTGTACTTCTACACATGTATTTGCTGAACGGTGAAAGCGCACAGTAATGCACTTTTCTCCCAGCAAATACACTGTTTCTAAGGAAATGGGAACACACTGAGGAGACACTTGTGGGAGCTACTGTGACTAAAACTGAGCTTCCCTACGCACAGGGAAGCAAGAGAAATGCTGATTTCATCAAGCCCAGTTACATACTCACAATCTGTACGACTGCGCAAATAGGCAAGTCTCTTTAGGCAAAAAACTCATTTCTGACAAAGTTGCCCAAAAGCACCTCATAAGTGTGCAACTTGTTCCCTGAGTTAGAAAACGTCGAGAAACGTTAGTTTCTGCTAGCGCTGTGCTTCTACACATGTATTTGCTGAACGGTGAAAGCGCACAGTAATGCACTTTTCTCCCAGCAAATACACTGTTTCTAAGGAAATGGGAACACACTGAGGAGACACTTGTGGGAGCTACTGTGACTAAAACTGAGCTTCCCTACGCACAGGGAAGCAAGAGAAATGCTGATTTCATCAAGCCCAGTTACATACTCAGAATCTGTACTACTGCGCAAATAGGCATGTCTCTTTAGGCAAAAAACTCATTTCTGACAAAGTTGCCCAAATGCATCTCAGAAGTGTGCAACTTGTTCCCTGAGTTAGAAAACGTCGAGAAACGTTCGTTTCTGCTAGCGCTGTGCTTCTACACATGTATTTGCTGAACGGTGAAAGCGCACAGTAATGCACTTTTCTCCCAGCAAATACACTGTTTCTAAGTAAATGGGAACACACTGACGAGACACTTGTGGGAGCTACAGTGACTAAAACTGAGCTTCCCTACGCACAGGGAAGCAAGAGAAATGCTGATTTCATCAAGCCCAGTTACATACTCAGAATCTGTACTACTGCGCAAATAGGCATGTCTCTTTAGGCAAAAAACTCATTTCTGACAAAGTTGCCCAAATGCATCTCAGAAGTGTGCAACTTGTTCCCTGAGTTAGAAAACGTCGAGAAACGGTCATTTCTGCTAGCGCTGTGCTTCTACAGATGTATTTGGTGAACGGTGAAAGCGCACAGTAATGTACTTTGCTCCCAGCAGATACACTGTTTCTAAGGAAATGGGAACACACTGAGGAGACACTTGTGGGAGCTACTGTGACTAAAACTGAGCTTCCCTACGCACAGGGAAGCAAGAGAAATGCTGATTTCATCAAGCCATTTACATACTCAGAATCTGTACTACTGCGCAAATAGGCATGTCTCTTTAGGCAAAAAACTCATTTCTGACAAAGTTGCCCAAATGCATCTCAGAAGTGTGCAACTTGTTCCCTGAGTTAGAAAATGTCGAGAAACGTTCGTTTCTGCTAGCGCTGTGCTTCTACACATGTATTTGCTGAACGGTTAAAGCGCACAGTAATGCACTTTTCTCCCAGGAAATACACTGTTTCTAAGGAAATGGGAACACACTGAGGAGACACTTGTGGGAGGTACTGTGACTAAAACTGAGCTTCCCTACACACAGGGAAGCAAGAGAAATGCTGATTTCATCAAGCCCAGTTACATACTCAGAATCTGTACTACTGCGCAAATAGGCATGTCTCTTTAGGCAAAAAACTCATTTCTGACAAAGTTGCCCAAATGCATCTCAGAAGTGTGCAACTTGTTCCCTGAGTTAGAAAACGTCGAGAAACGGTCGTTTCTGCTAGCGCTGTGCTTCTACACATGTATTTGCTGAAAGGTGAAAGCACACAGTTATGTGCACTTTTCTCCCAGCAAATACACTGTTTCTAAGGAAATGGGAACACACTGGGGAGACACTTGTGGGAGCTACAGTGACTAAAACTGAGCTTCCCTACGGACAGGGAAGCGAGAGAAATGCTGGTTTCATCAAGCCCAGTTACATACTCAGAATCTGTACTACTGCGAAAATAGGCATGTCTCTGTAGGCAAAAAACTCATTTCTGACAAAGTTGCCCAAATGCATCTCAGAAGTGTGCAACTTGTTCCCTGAGTTAGAAAACGTCGAGAAACGTTCGTTTCTGCTAGCGCTGTGCTTCTACACATGTATTTGCTGAACGGTGAAAGCGCACAGTAATGCACTTTTCTCCCAGGAAATACACTGTTTCTAAGGAAATGGGAACACACTGAGGAGACACTTGTGGGAGCTACTGTGACTAAAACTGAGCTTCCCTAGGCACCGGGAAGCAAGAGAAATGCTGATTTCATCAAGCCCAGTTACATACTCAGAATCTGTACTACTGCGCAAATAGGCATGTCTCTTTAGGCAAAAAACTCATTTCTGACAAAGTTGCCCAAATGCATCTCAGAAGTGTGCAACTTGTTCCCTGAGTTAGAAAACGTCGAGAAACGTTCGTTTCTGCTAGCGCTGTGCTTCTACACATGTATTTGCTGAACGGTGAAAGTGCACAGTAATGTGTACTTTTCTCCCAGCAAATACACTGTTTGTAAGGAAATGGGAACACACTGATGAGACACTTGTGGGAGCTACTGGGACTAAAACTGAGCTTCCCAACGCACAGGGAAGCAAGAGAAATGCTGATTTCATCAGGCCCAGTTACATACGCAGAATCTGTTACTGCGCAAATAGGCATGTTTCTTTAGGCAAAAAACTGATTTCTGACAAAGTTGCCCAAATGCATCTCAGAAGTGTGCAACTTGTTCCCTGAGTTAGAAAACGTCGAGAAACGGTCGTTTCTGCTAGCGCTGTGCTTCTACACATGTATTTGCTGAAAGGTGAAAGCACACAGTAATGTGCACTTTTCTCCCAGCAAATACACTGTTTCTAAGGAAATGGGAACACACTGAGGAGACACTTGTGGGAGCTACTGTGACTAAAACTGAGCTTCCCTACGCACAGGGAAGCAAGAGAAATGCTGATTTCATCCAGCCCAGTTACATACTCAGAATCTGTACTACTGCGCAAATAGGCATGTCTCTGTAGGCAAAAAACTCATTTCTGACAAAGTTGCCCAAATGCATCTCAGAAGTGTGCAACTTGTTCCCTGAGTTAGAAAACGTCGAGAAATGGTCGTTTCTGCTAGCGCTGTGCTTCTACACATGTACTTGCTGAACGGTGAAAGCACACAGTAATGCACTTTTCTCCCAGCAAATACACTGTTTCTAAGGAAGTGGTAACACACTGAGGAGACACTTGTTGGAGCTACAGTGACTAAAACTGAGCTTCCCTACGCACAGGGAAGCAAGAGAAATGCTGATTTCATCAAGCCCAGTTACATACTCAGAATCTGTACTACTGCGCAAATAGGCATGTCTCTTTAGGCAAAAAACTCATTTCTGACAAAGTTGCCCAAATGCATCTCAGAAGTGTGCAACTTGTTCCCTGAGTTAGAAAACGTCGAGAAACGGTCGTTTCTGCTAGCGCTGTGCTTCTACACATGTATATGCTGAACGGTGAAAGCACACAGTAATGCACTTTTCTCCCAGCAAATACACTGTGTCTAAGGAAATGGGAACACACTGAGGAGACACTTGTGGGAGCTACTGTGACTAAAACTGAGCTTCCCTACGCACAGGGAAGCAAGATAAATGCTGATTTCATCAAGCCCAGTTACATACTCAGAATCTGTACTACTGCGCAAATAGGCATGTCTCTGTAGGCAAAAAACTCATTTCTGACAAAGTTGCCCAAATGCATCTCAGAAGTGTGCAACTTGTTCCCTGAGTTAGAAAACGTCGAGAAACGTTCGTTTCTGCTAGCGCTGTGCTTCTACACATGTATTTGCTGAACGGTGAAAGCGCACAGTAATGCACTTTTCTCCCAGCAAATACACTGTTTCTAAGGAAATGGGAACACACTGAGGAGACACTTGTGGGAGCTACTGTGAATAAAACTGAGCTTCCCTACGCACAGGGAAGCAAGAGAAATGCTGATTTCATCAAGCCCAGTTACATACTCAGAATCTGTACTACTGCGCAAATAGGCATGTCTCTTTAGGCAAAAAACTCATTTCTGACAAAGTTGCCCAAATGCATCTCAGAAGTGTGCAACTTGTTCCCTGAGTTAGAAAACGTCGAGAAACGGTCGTTTCTGCTAGCGCTGTGCTTCTACACATGTATATGCTGAACGGTGAAAGCACACAGTAATGCACTTTTCTCCCAGCAAATACACTGTTTCTAAGGAAATGGGAACACACTGAGGAGACACTTGTGGGAGCTACTGTGAATAAAACTGAGCTTCCCTACGCACAGGGAAGCAAGAGAAATGCTGATTTCATCAAGCCCAGTTACATACTCAGAATCTGTACTACTGCGCAAATAGGCATGTCTCTGTAGGCAAAAAACTCATTTCTGACAAAGTTGCCCAAATGCATCTCAGAAGTGTGCAACTTGTTCCCTGAGTTAGAAAACGTCGAGAAACGGTCGTTTCTGCTAGCGCTGTGCTTCTACACATGTATTTGCTGAAAGGTGAAAGCACACAGTAATGTGCACTTTTCTCCCAGCAAATACACTGTTTCTAAGGAAATGGGAACACACTGGGGAGACACTTGTGGGAGCTACAGTGACTAAAACTGAGCTTCCCTACGGACAGGGAAGCGAGAGAAATGCTGGTTTCATCAAGCCCAGTTACATACTCAGAATCTGTACTACTGCGAAAATAGGCATGTCTCTGTAGGCAAAAAACACATTTCTGACAAAGTTGCCCAAATGCATCTCAGAAGTGTGCAACTTGTTCCCTGAGTTAGAAAACGTCGAGAAACGTTCGTTTCTGCTAGCGCTGTGCTTCTACACATGTATTTGCTGAACGGTGAAAGCGCACAGTAATGCACTTTTCTCCCAGGAAATACACTGTTTCTAAGGAAATGGGAACACACTGAGGAGACACTTGTGGGAGCTACTGTGACTAAAACTGAGCTTCCCTAGGCACCGGGAAGCAAGAGAAATGCTGATTTCATCAAGCCCAGTTACATACTCAGAATCTGTACTACTGCGCAAATAGGCATGTCTCTTTAGGCAAAAAACTCATTTCTGACAAAGTTGCTCAAATGCATCTCAGTAGTGTGCAACTTGTTCCCTGAGTTAGAAAACGTCGAGAAACGTTCGTTTCTGCTAGCGCTGTGCTTCTACACATGTATTTGCTGAACGGTGAAAGTGCACAGTAATGTGTACTTTTCTCCCAGCAAATACACTGTTTGTAAGGAAATGGGAACACACTGATGAGACACTTGTGGGAGCTACTGGGACTAAAACTGAGCTTCCCAACGCACAGGGAAGCAAGAGAAATGCTGATTTCATCAGGCCCAGTTACATACGCAGAATCTGTACTACTGCGCAAATAGGCATGTTTCTTTAGGCAAAAAACTCATTTCTGACAAAGTTGCCCAAATGCATCTCAGAAGTGTGCAACTTGTTCCCTGAGTTAGAAAACGTCGAGAAACGGTCGTTTCTGCTAGCGCTGTGCTTCTACACATGTATTTGCTGAAAGGTGAAAGCACACATTAATGTGCACTTTTCTCCCAGCAAATACACTGTTTCTAAGGAAATGGGAACACACTGAGGAGACACTTGTGGGAGCTACTGTGACTAAAACTGAGCTTCCCTACGCACAGGGAAGCAAGAGAAATGCTGATTTCATCCAGCCCAGTTACATACTCAGAATCTGTACTACTGCGCAAATAGGCATGTCTCTGTAGGCAAAAAACTCATTTCTGACAAAGTTGCCCAAATGCATCTCAGAAGTGTGCAACTTGTTCCCTGAGTTAGAAAACGTCGAGAAACGGTCGTTTCTGCTAGCGCTGTGCTTCTACACATGTACTTGCTGAACGGTGAAAGCACACAGTAATGCACTTTTCTCCCAGCAAATACACTGTTTCTAAGGAAGTGGTAACACACTGAGGAGACACTTGTTGGAGCTACAGTGACTAAAACTGAGCTTCCCTACGCACAGGGAAGCAAGAGAAATGCTGATTTCATCAAGCCCAGTTACATACTCAGAATCTGTACTACTGCGCAAATAGGCATGTCTCTTTAGGCAAAAAACTCATTTCTGACAAAGTTGCCCAAATGCATCTCAGAAGTGTGCAACTTGTTCCATGAGTTAGAAAACGTCGAGAAACGTTCGTTTCTGCTAGCG
Source organism: Acomys minous (assembly GCF_964271855.1). NCBI lineage: Eukaryota > Metazoa > Chordata > Mammalia > Rodentia > Muridae > Acomys > Acomys minous. Next base: position 127,490,000 of record NC_140488.1, on the reverse strand, counting down.
CTGTGCTTCTACACATGTATTTGCTGAACGGTGAAAGCGCACAGTAATGCACTTTTCTCCCAGCAAATACACTATGTCTAAGGAAATGGGAACACACTGAGGAGACACTTGTGGGAGCTACTGTGACTAAAACTGAGCTTCCCTACGCACAGGGAAGCAAGATAAATGCTGATTTCATCAAGCCCAGTTACATACTCAGAATCTGTACTACTGCGCAAATAGGCATGTCTCTGTAGGCAAAAAACTCATTTCTGACAAAGTTGCCCAAATGCATCTCAGAAGTGTGCAACTTGTTCCCTGAGTTAGAAAACGTCGAGAAACGTTCGTTTCTGCTAGCGCTGTGCTTCTACACATGTATTTGCTGAACGGTGAAAGCGCACAGTAATGCACTTTTCTCCCAGCAAATACACTGTTTCTAAGGAAATGGGAACACACTGAGGAGACACTTGTGGGAGCTACTGTGAATAAAACTGAGCTTCCCTACGCACAGGGAAGCAAGAGAAATGCTGATTTCATCAAGCCCAGTTACATACTCAGAATCTGTACTACTGCGCAAATAGGCATGTCTCTTTAGGCAAAAAACTCATTTCTGACAAAGTTGCCCAAATGCATCTCAGAAGTGTGCAACTTGTTCCCTGAGTTAGAAAACGTCGAGAAACGGTCGTTTCTGCTAGCGCTGTGATTCTACACATGTATTTGCTGAACGGTGAAAGCGCACAGTAATGCACTTTTCTCCCAGCAAATACACTGTTTCTAAGGATATGGGAACACACTGAGGAGACACTTGTGGGAGCTACTGTGACTAAAACTGAGCTTCCCTACGCACAGGGAAGCAAGAGAAATGCTGATTTCATCAAGCCCAGTTACATACTCAGAATCTGTACTACTGCGCAAATAGGCATGTCTCTGTAGGCAAAAAACTCATTTCTGACAAAGTTCCCCAAATGCATCTCAGAAGTGTGCAACTTATTCCCTGAGTTAGAAAACGTCGAGAAACGGTCGTTTCTGCTAGCGCTGTGCTTCTAAACATGTATTTGCTGAACGGTGAAAGCGCACAGTAATGCACTTTTCTCCCAGCAAAAACACTGTGTCTAAGGAAATGGGAACACACTGAAGAGACACTTGTGGGAGCTACTGTGACTAAAACTGAGCTTCCCTACGCACAGGGAAGCAAGATAAATGCTGATTTCATCAAGCCCAGTTACATACTCAGAATCTGTACTACTGCGCAAATAGGCATGTCTCTGTAGGCAAAAAACTCATTTCTGACAAAGTTGCCCAAATGCATCTCAGAAGTGTGCAACTTGTTCCCTGAGTTAGAAAACGTCGAGAAACGTTCGTTTCTGCTAGCGCTGTGCTTCTACACATGTATTTGCTGAACGGTGAAAGCGCACAGTAATGCACTTTTCTCCCAGCAAATACACTGTTTCTAAGGAAATGGGAACACACTGAGGAGACACTTGTGGGAGCTACTGTGAATAAAACTGAGCTTCCCTACGCACATGGAAGCAAGAGAAATGCTGATTTCATCAAGCCCAGTTACATACTCAGAATCTGTACTACTGCGCAAATAGGCATGTCTCTTTAGGCAAAAAACTCATTTCTGACAAAGTTGCCCAAATGCATCTCAGAAGTGTGCAACTTGTTACCTGAGTTAGAAAACGTCGAGAAACGGTCGTTTCTGCTAGCGCTGTGCTTCTACACATGTATATGCTGAACGGTGAAAGCACACAGTAATGCACTTTTCTCCCAGCAAATACACTGTGTCTAAGGAAATGGGAACACACTGAGGAGACACTTGTGGGAGCTACTGTGACTAAAACTGAGCTTCCCTACACACAGGGAAGCAAGAGAAATGCTGATTTCATCAAGCCCAGTTACATACTCAGAATCTGTACTACTGCGCAAATAGGCATGTCTCTGTAGGCAAAAAACTCATTTCGGACAAAGTTGCCCAAATGCATCTCAGAAGTGTGCAACTTGTTCCCTGAGTTAGAAAACGTCGAGAAACGGTCGTTTCTGCTAGCGCTGTGCTTCTACACATGTATTTGCTGAACGGTGAAAGCGCACAGTAATGCACTTTTCTCCCAGCAAACACACTGTTTCTAAGGAAATGGGAACACACTGAGGAGACACTTGTGGGAGCTACTGTGACTAAAACTGAGCTTCCCTACGCACAGGGAAGCAAGATAAATGCTGATTTCATCAAGCCCAGTTACATACTCAGAATCTGTACTACTGCGCAAATAGGCATGGCTCTGTAGGCAAAAAACTCATTTCTGACAAAGTTGCCCAAATGCATCTCAGAAGTGTGCAACTTGTTCCCTGAGTTAGAAAACGTCGAGAAACGGTCGTTTCTGCTAGCGCTGTGCTTCTACACATGTATTTGCTGAACGGTGAAAGCGCACAGTAATGCACTTTTCTCCCAGCAAATACACTGTTTCTAAGGAAATGGGAACACACTGAAGAGACACTTGTGGGAGCTACTGTGACTAAAACTGAGCTTCCCTACGCACAGGGAAGCAAGAGAAATGCTGATTTCATCAAGCCCAGTTACATACTCAGAATCTGTACTACTGCGCAAATAGGCATGTCTCTTTAGGCAAAAAACTCATTTCTGACAAAGTTGCCCAAATGCATCTCAGAAGTGTGCAACTTGTTCCCTGAGTTAGAAAACGTCGAGAAACGGTCGTTTCTGCTAGCGCTGTGCTTCTACACAAGTATATGCTGAACGGTGAAAGCACCCAGTAATGCACTTTTCTCCCAGCAAATACACTATGTCTAAGGAAATGGGAACACACTGAGGAGACACTTGTGGGAGCTACTGTGACTAAAACTGAGCTTCCCTACGCACAGGGAAGCAAGATAAATGCTGATTTCATCAAGCCCAGTTACATACTCAGAATCTGTACTACTGCGCAAATAGGCATGTCTCTGTAGGCAAAAAACTCATTTCTGACAAAGTTGCCCAAATGCATCTCAGAAGTGTGCAACTTGTTCCCAGAGTTAGAAAACGTCGAGAAACGTTCGTTTCTGCTAGCGCTGTGCTTCTACACATGTATTTGCTGAACGGGAGAAAGCGGACAGTAATGCACTTTTCTCCCAGCAAACACACTGTTTCTAAGGAAATGGGAACACACTGAGGAGACACTTGTGGGAGCTACTGTGATTAAATCTGAGCTTCCTACGCACAGGGAAGCAAGAGAAGTGCTGATTTCATCAAGCCCAGTTACATACTCAGAATCTGTACTACTGCGCAAATAGGCATGTCTCTGTAGGCAAAAAACTCATTTCTGACAAAGTTGCCCAAATGCATCTCAGAAGTGTGCAACTTGTTCCCTGAGTTAGAAAACATCAAGAAACGGTCGTTTCTGCTAGCGCTGTGCTTCTACTCATGTACTTGCTGAACGGTGAAAGCGCACAGTAATGCAACTTTTCTCCCAGCAAATACACTGTGTCTAAGGAAAAGGGAACACACTGAGGAGACACTTGTGGGAGCTACTGTGACTAAAACTGAGATTCCCTACGCACAGGGAAGCAAGAGAAATGCTGATTTCATCAAGCCCAGTTACACACTCAGAGTGTGTACTACAGCTCAAATAGGCATGTCTCTTTAGGCAAAAAACTCATTTCTGACAAAGTTGCCCAAATGCATCTCAGAAGTGTGCAACTTGTTCCCTGAGTTAGAAAACGTCGAGAAACGGTCGTTTCTGCAAGCGCTGTGCTTCTACACATGTATTTGCTGAACGGTGAAAGCGCACAGTAATGCACTTTTCTCCCAGCAAATACACTGTTTCTAAGGAAATGGGAACACACTGAGGAGACACTTGTGGGAGCTACTGTGACTAAAACTGAGCTTCCCTACGCACAGGGAAGCAAGAGAAATGCTGATTTCATCAAGCCCAGTTACATACTCAGAATCTGTACTACTACGCAAATAGGCATGTCTCTTTAGGCAAAAAACTCATTTCTGAAAAAGTTGCCCAAATGCATCTCAGAAGTGTGCATCTTGTTCCCTGAGTTAGAAAACGTCGAGAAACAGTCGTTTCTGCTAGCGCTGTACTTCTACACATGTATTTGCTGAACGGTGAAAGCACACAGTAATGCACTTTTCTCCAGCAAATACACTGTTTCTAAGGAAATGGGAACACACTGAGGAGACACTAGTGGGAGCTACTGTGACAAAAACTGAGCTTCCCTACGCACAGGGAAGCAAGAGAAATGCTGATTTCATCAAGCCCAGTTACATACTCAGAATCTGTTCTACTGCGCAAATAGGCATGTCTCTTTAGGCAAAAAACTCATTTCTGACAAAGTTGCCCAAATGCATCTCAGAAGGGTGCAACTTGTTCCCTGAGTTTAGAAAACGTCGAGAAACGGTCGTTTCTGCAAGCGCTGTGCTTCTACACATGTATTTGCTGAACGGTGAAAGCGCACAGTAATGCACTTTTCTCCCAGCAAATACACTGTTTCTAAGGAAATGGGAACACACTGAGGAGACACTTGTGGGAGCTACTGTGACTAAAACTGAGCTTCCCTACGCACAGGGAAGTAAGAGAAATGCTGATTTCATCAAGCCCAGTTACATACTCAGAATCTGTTCTACTGCGCAAATAGACATGTCTCTTTAGCAAAAAACTCATTTCTGACAAAGTTGCCCAAATGCATCTCAGAAGGGTGCAACTTTGTTCCCTGAGTTAGAAAACGTCGAGAAACGGTCGTTTCTGCTAGCGCTGTGATTCTACACATGTATTTGCTGAACGGTGAAAGCGCACAGTAATGCACTTTTCTCCCAGCAAATACACTGTTTCTAAGGAAATGGGAACACACTGAGGAGACACTTGTGGGAGCTACTGTGACTAAAACTGAGCTTCCCTACGCACAGGGAAGCAAGAGAAATGCTGATTTCATCAAGCCCAGTTACATACTCAGACTCTGTACTACTGCGCAAATAGGCATGTCTCTGTAGGCAAAAAACTCATTTCTGACAAAGTTCCCCAAATGCATCTCAGAAGTGTGCAACTTATTCCCTGAGTTAGAAAACGTCGAGAAACGGTCGTTTCTGCTAGCGCTGTGCTTCTACACATGTATTTGCTGAACGGTGAAAGCGCACAGTAATGCACTTTTCTCCCAGCAAAAACACTGTGTCTAAGGAAATGGGAACACACTGAGGAGACATTGTGGGAGCTACTGTGACTAAAACTGAGCTTCCCTACGCACAGGGAAGCAAGAGAAATGCTGATTTCATCAAGCCCAGTTACATACTCAGAATCTGTACTACTGCGCAAATAGGCATGTCTCTGTAGGCAAAAAACTCATTTCTGACAAAGTTGCCCAAATGCATCTCAGAAGTGTGCAACTTGTTCCCTGAGTTAGAAAACGTCGAGAAACGTTTGTTTCTCCTAGTGCTGTGCTTCTACACAAGTATTTGCTGAACGGTGAAAGCGCACAGTAATGCACTTTTCTCCCAGCAAATACACTGTTTTCTAAGGAAATGGGAACACACTGAGGAGACACTTGTGGGAGCTACTGTGACTAAAACTGAGCTTCCCTACGCACAGGGAAGCAAGAGAAATGCTGATTTCATCAAGCCCAGTTACATACTCAGAATCTGTACTACTGCGCAAATAGGCATGTCTCTTTAGGCAAAAAACTCATTTCTGACAAAGTTGCCTAATGCATCTCAGAAGTGTGCAACTTGTTCCCTGAGTTAGATAACGTCGAGAAACGGTCGTTTCTGCTAGCGCTGTGCTTCTACACATGTATTTGCTGAACGGTGAAAGCGCACAGTAATGCACTTTTCTCCCAGCAAATACACTGTTTCTAAGGAAATGGGAACACACTGAGGAGACACTTGTGGGAGCTACTGTGACTAAAACTGAGCTTCCCTACACACAGGGAAGCAAGAGAAATGCTGATTTCATCAAGCCCAGTTACATACTCAGACTCTGTACTACTGCGCAAATAGGCATGTCTCTTTAGGCAAAAAACTCATTTCTGACAAAGTTGCCCAAATGCATCTCAGAAGTGTGCAACTTGTTCCCTGAGTTAGAAAAGGTCGAGAAACGGTCGTTTCTGCTAGCGCTGTGCTTCTACACATGTATTTGCTGAACGGTGAATGCACACAGTAATGCACTTTTCTCCCATCAAATACACTGTTTATAAGGAAATGGGCACACACTGAGGAGACACTTGTGGGAGCTACTGTGACTAAAACTGAGCTTCACTACGCACAGGGAAGCAAGAGAAATGCTGATTTCATCAAACCCAGTTATATACTCAGAATCTGTACTACTGCGCAAATAGGCATGTCCCTTTAGGCAAAAAACTCATTTCTGACAAAGTTGCCCAAATGCATCTCAGAAGTGTGCAACATGTTCCCTGAGTTAGATAACGTCGAGAAACGGTCGTTTCTGCTTGCGCTGTGCTTCTACACATGTATTTGCTGAACGGTGAAAGCGCACAGTAATGCACTTTTCTCCCAGCAAATACACTGTTTCTAAGGAAATGGGAACACACTGAGGAGACACTTGTGGGAGCTACTGTGACTAAAACTGAGCTTCCCTACGCACAGGGAAGCAAGAGAAATGCTGATTTCATCAAGCCCATTTACATACTCAGAATCTGTACTACTGCGCAAATAGGCATGTCTCTGTAGGCAAAAAACTCATTTCTGACAAAGTTGCCCAAATGCATCTCAGAAGGGTGCAACTTGTTCCCTGAGTTAGAAAACGTCGAGAAACGGTCGTTTCTGCTAGCGCTGTGCTTCTACACATGTATTTGCTGAACGGTGAAAGCGCACAGTAATGCACTTTTCTCCCAGCAAATACACTGTTTCTAAGGAAATGGGAACACACTGAGGAGACACTTGTGGGAGCTACTGTGACTAAAACTGAGCTTCCCTACGCACAGGGAAGCAAGAGAAATGCTGATTTCATCAAGCCCAGTTACATACTGAGAATCTGTACTACTGCGCAAATAGGCATGTCTCTGTAGGCAAAAAACTCATTTCTGACAAAGTTGCCTAATGCATCTCAGAAGTGTGCAACTTGTTCCCTGAGTTAGATAACGTCGAGAAACGTTCGTTTCTGCTAGCGCTGTGCTTCTACACATGTATTTGCTGAACGGTGAAAGCACACAGTAAAGCACTTTTCTCCCATCAAATACACTGTTTATAAGGAAATGGGCACACACTGAGGAGACACTTGTGGGAGCTACTGTGACTAAAACTGAGCTTCCCTACGCACAGGGAAGCAAGAGAAATGCTGATTTCATCAAGCTCAGTTACGTACTCAGAATCTGTTCTACTGCGCAAATAGGCATGTCTCTTTAGGCAAAAAACTCATTACTGACAAAGTTGCCCAAATGCATCTCAGAAGTGTGCAACTTGTTCCCTGCGGTAGAAAACGTCGAGAAACGTTCGTTTCTGCTAGCGCTGTGCTTCTACACATGTATTTGCTGAACGGTGAAAGCGCATAGTAATGCACTTTTCTCCCAGCAAATACACTGTTTCTAAGGAAATGGGAACACACTGAGGAGACACTTGTGTGAGGTACTGTGACTAAAACTGAGCTTCCCTACGCACAGGGAAGCAAGAGAAATGCTGATTTCATCAAGCCCAGTTACATACTCAGAGTCTGTACTACTGCGCAAATAGGCATGTCTCTTTAGGCAAAAAACTCATTTCTGACAAAGTTGCCCAAATGCATCTGAGAAGTGTGCAACTTGTTCCCTGAGTTAGAAAACGTCGAGAAACGGTCGTTTCTGCTAGCGCTGTGCTTCTACACATGTATTTGCTGAACGGAGAAAGCACACAGTAATGCACTTTTCTCCCAGCAAATACACTGTTTCTACGGAAATGGGAACACACTGAGGAGACACTTGTGGGAGCTACTGTGACTAAAACTGAGCTTCCCTACGCACAGGGAAGCAAGAGAAATGCTGATTTCATCAAGCCCAGTTACATACTCAGAATCTGTACTACTGCGCAAATAGGCATGTCTCTTTAGGCAAAAAACTCATTTCTGACAAAGTTGCCCAAATGCATCTCAGAAGTGTGCAACTTGTTCCCTGAGTTAGAAAACGTCGAGAAACGGTCGTTTCTGCTAGCGCTGTGCTTCTACACATGTATTTGCTGAACGGTGAAAGCGCACAGTAATGCACTTTTCTCCCAGCAAATACACTGTTTCTAAGGAAATGGGAACACACTGAGGAGACACTTGTGGGAGCTACTGTGAATAAAACTGAGCTTCCCTACGCACCGGGAAGCAAGAGAAATGCTGATTTCATCAAGCCCAGTTACATACTCAGAATTTGTACTACTGCGCAAATAGGCATGTCTCTTTAGGCAAAAAACTCATTTCTGACAAAGTTGCCCAAATGCATCTCAGAAGTGTGCAACTTGTTCCCTGAGTTAGAAAACGTCGAGAAACGGTCTTTCTGCTGCGCTGTGCTTCTACACATGTATTTGCTGAACGGTGAAAGCGCACAGTAATGCACTTTTCTCCCAGCAAATACACTGTTTCTAAGGAAATGGGAACACACTGAGGAGACACTTATGGGAGCTACTGTGACTAAAACTGAGCTTCCCTACACACAGTGAAGCAAGAGAAATGCTGATTTCATCAAGCCCAGTTACATACTCAGACTCTGTACTACTGCGCAAATAGGCATGTCTCTTTAGGCAAAAAACTCATTTCTGACAAAGTTGCCCAAATGCATCTCAGAAGTGTGCAACTTGTTCCCGGAGTTAGAAAACGTCGAGAAACGGTCGTTTCTGCTAGCGTTGTGCTTCTACACATGTATTTGCTGAACGGTGAAAGCGCACAGTAATGCACTTTTCTCCTAGCAAATACACTGTTTCTAAGGAAATGGGAACACACTGAGGAGACACTAGTGGGAGCTACTGTGACTAAAACTGAGTTTCCCTACGCACAGGGAAGCAAGAGAAATGCTGATTTCATCAAGCCCAGTTACATACTCAGAATCTGTACTACTGCCCAAATAGGCATGTCTCTTTAGGCAAAAAACTCATTTCTGACAAAGTTGCCCAAGTGCATCTCAGAAGTGTGCAACTTGTTCCCTGAGTTAGAAAACGTCGAGAAACGTTCGTTTCTGCTAGCGCTGTGCTTCTACACATGTATTTGCTGAACGGTGAAAGCGCACAGTAATGCACTTTTCTCCCAGCAAATACACTGTGTCTAAGGAAATGGGAACACACTGAGGAGACACTTGTGGGAGCTACTGTGACTAAAACTGAGCTTCCCTACACACAGGGAAGCAAGCGAAATGCTGATTTCATCAAGCCCAGTTATATACTCAGAATCTGTACTACTGCACAAATAGGCATGTCTCTTTAGGCAAAAAACTCATTTCTGACAAAGTTGCCCAAATGCATCTCAGAAGTGTGCAACTTGTTCCCTGAGTTAGAAAACGTCGAGAAACGGTGGTTTCTGCTAGCGCTGTGCTTCTACACATGTATTTGCTGAACGGAGAAAGCGCACAGTAATGCACTTTTCTCCCAGCAAATACACTGTGTCTAAGGAAATGGGAACACACTGAGGAGACACTTGTGGGAGCTACTGTGACTAAAACTGAGCTTCCCTACGCACAGGGAAGCAAGAGAAATGCTGATTTCATCAAGCCCAGTTACATTCTCAGAATCTGTACTACTGCGCAAATAGGCATGTCTCTGTAGGCAAAAAACTCATTTCTGACAAAGTTGCCCAAATGCATCTCAGAAGTGTGCAACTTGTTACCTGAGTTAGATAACGTTGAGAAACGGTCTTTTCTGCTAGCGCTGTGCTTCTACACATGTATTTGCTGAACGGTGAACGCGCACAGTAATGCACTTTTCTCCCAGCAAATACACTGTTTCTAAGTAAATGGGAACACACTGAGGAGACATTTGTGGGAGCTACTGTGACTAAAACTGAGCTTCCCTACGTACAGGGAAGCAAGAGAAATGCTGATTTCATCAAGCCCAGTTACATACTCAGAATCTGTACTACTGTGCAAATAGGCATGTCTCTTTAGGCAAAAAACTCATTTCTGACAAAGTTGCCCAAATGCATCTCAGAAGTGTGCAACTTGTTCCCTGAGTTAGAAAACGTCTAGAAACGGTCGTTTCTGCTAGCGCTGTGCTTCTACACATGTACTTGCTGAACGGTGAAAGCGCACAGTAATGCACTTTTCTACCAGCAAATACACTGTTTCTAAGGAAATGGGAACACACTGAGGAGACACTTGTGGGAGCTACTGTGACTAAAACTGAGCTTCCCTACGCACAGGGAAGCAAGAGAAATGCTGATTTCATCAAGCCCAGTTACATACTCAGAATCTGTACTACTGCGCAAATAGGCATGTCTCTGTAGGCAAAAAACTCATTTCTGACAAAGTTGCCCAAATACATCTCAGAAGTGTGCAACTTGTTCCATGAATTAGAAAACGTCGAGAAACGTTCGTTTCTGCTAGCGCTGTGCTTCTACACATGTATTTGCTGAACGGTGAAAGCGCACAGTAATGCACTTTTCTCCCAGCAAATACACTGTTTCTAAGGAAATGGGAACACACTGAGGAGACACTTGTGGGAGCTACTGGGACTAAAACTGAGCTTCCCTACGCACAGGGAAGCAAGAGAAATGCTGATTTCATCAAGCCCAGTTACATACTCAGAATCTGTACTACTGCGCAAATAGGCATGTCTCTTTAGGCAAAAAACTCATTTCTGACAAAGTTGCCCAAATGCATCTCAGAAGTGTGCAACTTGTTCCCTGAGTTAGAAAACGTCGAGAAACGGTTGTTTCTGCTAGCGCTGTGCTTCTACACATGTATTTGCTGAACGGTGAAAGCGCACAGTAATGCACTTTTCTCCTAGCAAATACACTGTTTCTAAGGAAATGGGCACACACTGAGGAGACACTTGTGGGAGCTACTGTGACTAAAACTGAGCTTCCCTACGCACAGGGAAGCAAGAGAAATGCTGATTTCATCAAGCCCAGTTACGTACTCAGAATCTGTACTACTGCGCAAATAGGCATGTCTCTTTAGGCAAAAAACTCATTACTGACAAAGTTGCCCAAATGCATCTCAGAAGTGTGCAACTTGTTCCCTGCGGTAGAAAACGTCGAGAAACGGTCGTTTCTGCTAGCGCTGTGCTTCTACACATGTATTTGCTGAACGGTGAAAGCGCATAGTAATGCACTTTTCTCCCAGCAAATACACTGTTTCTAAGGAAATGGGAACACACTGAGGAGACACTTGTGTGAGGTACTGTGACTAAAACTGAGCTTCCCTACGCACAGGGAAGCAAGAGAAATGCTGATTTCATCAAGCCCAGTTACATACTCAGAGTCTGTACTACTGCGCAAATAGGCATGTCTCTTTAGGCAAAAAACTCATTTCTGACAAAGTTGCCCAAATGCATCTGAGAAGTGTGCAACTTGTTCCCTGAGTTAGAAAACGTCGAGAAACGGTCGTTTCTGCTAGCGCTGTGCTTCTACACATGTATTTGCTGAACGGAGAAAGCACACAGTAATGCACTTTTCTCCCAGCAAATACACTGTTTCTACGGAAATGGGAACACACTGAGGAGACACTTGTGGGAGCTACTGTGACTAAAACTGAGCTTCCCTACGCACAGGGAAGCAAGAGAAATGCTGATTTCATCAAGCCCAGTTACATACTCAGAATCTGTACTACTGCGCAAATAGGCATGTCTCTTTAGGCAAAAAACTCATTTCTGACAAAGTTGCCCAAATGCATCTCAGAAGTGTGCAACTTGTTCCCTGAGTTAGAAAACATCGAGAAACGGTCGTTTCTGCTAGCGCTGTGCTTCTACACATGTATTTGCTGAACGGTGAAAGCGCACAGTAATGCACTTTTCTCCCAGCAAATACACTGTTTCTAAGGAACTGGGAACACACTGAGGAGACACTTGTGGGAGCTACTGTGACTAAAACTGAGCTTCCCTACGCACAGGGAAGCAAGAGAAATGCTGATTTCATCAAGCCCAGTTACATACTCAGAATCTGTACTACTGCGCAAATAGGCATGTCTCTGTAGGCAAAAAACTCATTTCTGACAAAGTTGCCCAAATGCATCTCAGAAGTGTGCAACTTGTTCCCTGAGTTAGAAAACGTCGAGAAACGGTCGTTTGTGCTAGCGCTGTGCTTCTACACATGTATTTGCTGAACGGTGAAAGCGCACAGTAATGCACTTTTCTCCCAGCAAATACACTGTTTCTAAGGAAATGGGAACACACTGAGGAGACACTTGTGGGAGCTACTGTGACTAAAACTGAGCTTCCCTACGCACAGGGAAGCAAGAGAAATGCTGATTTCATCAAGCCCAGTTACATACTCAGAATCTGTACTACTGCGCAAATAGGCATGTCTCTGTAGGCAAAAAACTCATTTCTGACAAAGTTGCCCAAATGCATCTCAGAAGTGTGCAACTTGTTCCCTGAGTTAGAAAACGTCGAGAAACGGTCGTTTCTGCTAGCGCTGTGCTTCTACACATGTATTTGCTGAACGGTGAAAGCGCACAGTAATGCACTTTTCTCCCAGCAAATACACTGTTTCTAAGGAAATGGGAACACACTGAGGAGACACTTGTGGGAGCTACTGTGACTAAAACTGAGCTTCCCTACGCACAGGGAAGCAAGAGAAATGCTGATTTCATCAAGCCCAGTTACATACTCAGAATCTGTACTGCTGCGCAAATAGGCATGTCTCTTTAGGCAAAAAACTCATTTCTGACAAAGTTGCCCAAATGCATCTCAGAAGTGTGCAACTTGTTCCCTGAGTTAGAAAACGTCGAGAAACGTTCGTTTCTGCCAGCGCTGTGCTTCTACACATGTATTTGCTGAACGGTGAAAGCGCACAGTAATGCACTTTTCTCCCAGCAAATACACTGTTTCTAAGGAAATGGGAACACACTGAGGAGACACTTGTGGGAGCTACTGTGACTAAAACTGAGCTTCCCTACGCACAGGGAAGCAAGAGAAATGCTGATTTCATCAAGCCCAGTTACATACTCAGAATCTGTACTACTGCGCAAATAGGCATGTCTCTGTAGGCAAAAAACTCATTTCTGACAAAGTTGCCCAAATGCATCTCAGAAGTGTGCAACTTGTTCCCTGAGTTAGAAAACGTCGAGAAACGGTCGTTTCTGCCAGCGCTGTGCTTCTACACATGTATTTGCTGAACGGTGAAAGCGCACAGTAATGCACTTTTCTCCCAGCAAATACACTGTTTCTAAGGAAATGGGAACACACTGAGGAGACACTTGTGGGAGCTACTGTGACTAAAACTGAGCTTCCCTACGCACAGGGAAGCAAGAGAAATGCTGATTTCATCAAGCCCAGTTACATACTCAGAATCTGTACTGTTGCGCAAATAGGCATGTCTCTTTAGGCAAAAAACTCATTTCTGACAAAGTTGCCCAAATGCATCTCAGAAGTGTGCAACTTGTTCCCTGAGTTAGAAAACGTCGAAAAACGTTCGATTCTGCTAGCGCTGTGCTTCTACACATGTATTTGCTGAACGGTGAAAGCGCACAGTAATGCACTTTTCTCCCAACCAATACACTGTTTCTAAGTAAATGGGAACACACTGAGGAGACACTTGTGGGAGCTACTGTGACTAAAACTGAGCTTCCCTACGCACAGGGAAGCAAGAGAAATGCTGATTTCATCAAGCCCAGTTACATACTCAGAATCTGTACTACTGCGCAAATAGGGATGTCTCTTTAGGCAAAAAACTCATTTCTGACAAAGTTGCCCAAATGCATCTCAGAAGTGTGCAACTTGTTCCCTGAGTTAGAAACCGTCGAGAAACGTTCGTTTCTCCTAGCGCTGTGCTTATACACATGTATTTGCTGAACGGTGAAAGCGCACAGTAATGCACTTTTCTCCCTGCAAATACACTCTTTCTAAGTAAATGGGAACACACTGAGGAGACAATTGTGGGAGCTACTGTGACTAAAACTCAGCTTCCCTACGCACAGGGAAGCAAGAGAAATGCTGATTTCATCAAGCCCAGTTACATACTCAGAATCTGTACTACTGCGCAAATAGGCATGTCTCTTTAGGCAAAAAACTCATTTCTGACAAAGTTGCCTAATGCATCTCAGAAGTGTGCAACTTGTTCCCTGAGTTAGATAACGTCGAGAAACGGTCGTTTCTGCTAGCGCTGTGCTTCTACACATGTATTTGCTGAACGGTGAAAGCGCACAGTAATGCACTTTTCTCCCAGCAAATACACTGTTTCTAAGGAAATGGGAACACACTGAGGAGACACTTGTGGGAGCTACTGTGACTAAAACTGAGCTTCCCTATGCACAGGGAAGCAAGAGAAATGCTGATTTCATCAAGCCCAGTTACATACTCAGAATCTGTACTACAGCGCAAATAGGCATGTCTCTTTAGGCAAAAAACTCATTTCTGACAAAGTTGCCCAAATGCATCTCAGAAGTGTGCAACTTGTTCCCTGAGTTAGAAAACGTCGAGAAACGGTCGTTTCTGCTAGCGCTGTGCTTCTACACATGTATTTGCTGAACGGTGAAAGCACACAGTAATGCACTTTTCTCCCAGCAAATACACTGTGTCTAAGAAAATGGGAACACACTGAGGAGACACTTGTGGGAGCTACTGTGACTAAAACTGAGCTTCCCTACGCACAGGGAAGCAAGAGAAATGCTGATTTCATCAAGCCCAGTTACATACTCAGAATCTGTACTACTGTGCAAATAGGCATGTCTCTTTAGGCAAAAAACTCATTTCTGACAAAGTTGCCCAAATGCATCTCAGAAGTGTGCAACTTGTTCCCTGAGTTAGAAAACGTCGAGAAACGGTCGTTTCTGCTAGCGCTGTGCTTCTACACATGTATTTGCTGAACGGTGAAAGCGCACAGTAATGCACTTTTCTCCCAGCAAATACACTGTTTCTAAGGAAATGGGAACACACTGAGGAGACACTTGTGGGAGCTACTGTGACTAAAACTGAGCTTCCCTACGCACAGGGAAGCAAGAGAAATGCTGATTTCATCAAGCCCAGTTACATACTCAGAATCTGTACTGTTGCGCAAATAGGCATGTCTCTTTAGGCAAAAAACTCATTTCTGACAAAGTTGCCCAAATGCATCTCAGAAGTGTGCAACTTGTTCCCTGAGTTAGAAAACGTCGAAAAACGTTCGATTCTGCTAGCGCTGTGCTTCTACACATGTATTTGCTGAACGGTGAAAGCGCACAGTAAAGCACTTTTCTCCCAGCCAATACACTGTTTCTAAGTAAATGGGAACACACTGAGGAGACACTTGTGGGAGCTACTGTGACTAAAACTGAGCTTCCCTACGCACAGGGAAGCAAGAGAAATGCTGATTTCATCAAGCCCAGTTACATACTCAGAATCTGTACTACTGCGCAAATAGGGATGTCTCTTTAGGCAAAAAACTCATTTCTGACAAAGTTGCCCAAATGCATCTCAGAAGTGTGTAACTTGTTCCCTGAGTTAGAAAACGTCGAGAAACGGTCGTTTCTGCTAGCGCTGTGCTTCTACACATGTATTTGCTGAACGGTGAAAGCGCAGAGTAATGCACTTTTCTCCCAGCAAATACACTGTTTCTGAGGAAATGGGAACACACTGAGGAGACACTTGTGGGAGCTACTGTGACTAAAACTGAGCTTCCCTACGCACAGGGAAGCAAGAGAAATGCTGATTTCATCAAGCCCAGTTACATACTCAGAATCTGTACTGTTGCGCAAATAGGCATGTCTCTTTAGGCAAAAAACTCATTTCTGACAAAGTTGCCCAAATGCATCTCAGAAGTGTGCAACTTGTTCCCTGAGTTAGAAAACGTCGAGAAACGGTCGTTTCTGCTAGCGCTGTGCTTCTACACATGTATTTGCTGAACGGTGAAAGCACACAGTAATGCACTTTTCTCCCAGCAAATACACTGTGTCTAAGAAAATGGGAACACACTGAGGAGACACTTGTGGGAGCTACTGTGACTAAAACTGAGCTTCCCTACGCACAGGGAAGCAAGAGAAATGCTGATTTCATCAAGCCCAGTTACATACTCAGAATCTGTACTACTGTGCAAATAGGCATGTCTCTTTAGGCAAAAAACTCATTTCTGACAAAGTTGCCCAAATGCATCTCAGAAGTGTGCAACTTGTTCCCTGAGTTAGAAAACGTCGAGAAACGGTCGTTTCTGCTAGCGCTGTGCTTCTACACATGTATTTGCTGAACGGTGAAAGCGCACAGTAATGCACTTTTCTCCCAGCAAATACACTGTTTCTAAGGAAATGGGAACACACTGAGGAGACACTTGTGGGAGCTACTGTGACTAAAACTGAGCTTCCCTACGCACAGGGAAGCAAGAGAAATGCTGATTTCATCAAGCCCAGTTACATACTCAGAATCTGTACTGTTGCGCAAATAGGCATGTCTCTTTAGGCAAAAAACTCATTTCTGACAAAGTTGCCCAAATGCGTCTCAGAAGTGTGCAACTTGTTCCCTGAGTTAGAAAACGTCGAAAAACGTTCGATTCTGCTAGCGCTGTGCTTCTACACATGTATTTGCTGAACGGTGAAAGCGCACAGTAAAGCACTTTTCTCCCAGCCAATACACTGTTTCTAAGTAAATGGGAACACACTGAGGAGACACTTGTGGGAGCTACTGTGACTAAAACTGAGCTTCCCTACGCACAGGGAAGCAAGAGAAATGCTGATTTCATCAAGCCCAGTTACATACTCAGAATCTGTACTACTGCGCAAATAGGGATGTCTCTTTAGGCAAAAAACTCATTTCTGACAAAGTTGCCCAAATGCATCTCAGAAGTGTGTAACTTGTTCCCTGAGTTAGAAAACGTCGAGAAACGGTCGTTTCTGCTAGCGCTGTGCTTCTACACATGTATTTGCTGAACGGTGAAAGCGCACAGTAATGTACTTTTCTCCCAGCAAATACACTGTTTCTAAGGAAATGGGAACACACTGAGGAGACACTTGTGGGAGCTACTGTGACTAAAACTGAGCTTCCCTACGCACAGGGAAGCAAGAGAAATGCTGATTTCATCAAGCCCAGTTACATACTCAGAATCTGTACTACTGCGCAAATAGGCATGTCTCTGTAGGCAAAAAACTCATTTCTGACAAAGTTGCCCAAATGCATCTCAGAAGTGTGCAACTTGTTCCCTGAGTTAGAAAACGTCGAGAAACGTTCATTTCTCCTAGCGCTGTCCTTCTACACATGTATTTGCTGAACGGTGAAAGCGCACAGTAATGCACTTTTCTCCCAGCAAATACACTGTTTCTAAGGAAATGGGAACACACTGAGGAGACACTTGTGGGAGCTACTGTGACTAAAAATGAGCTTCCCTACGCATAGGGAAGCAACAGAAATGCTGATTTCATCAAGCCCAGTTACATACTCAGAATCTGTACTACTGCGCAAATAGGCATGTCTCTTTAGGCAAAAAACTCATTTCTGACAAAGTTGCCTAATGCATCTCAGAAGTGTGCAACTTGTTCCCTGAGTTAGATAACGTCGAGAAACGGTCGTTTCTGCTAGCGCTGTGCTTCTACACATGTATTTGCTGAACGGTGAAAGCGCACAGTAATGCACTTTTCTCCCAGCAAATACACTGTTTCTAAGTAAATGGGAACATACTGAGGAGACACTTGTGGGAGCTACTGTGACTAAAACTGAGCTTCCCTACGCACAGGGAAGCAAGAGAAATGCTGATTTCATCAAGCCCAGTTACATACTCAGACTCTGTACTACTGCGCAAATAGGCATGTCTCTTTAGGCAAAAAACTCATTTCTGACAAAGTTGCCCAAATGCATCTCAGAAGTGAGCAACTTGATCCCTGAGTTAGAAAACGTCGAGAAACGGTCGTTTCTGCTAGCGCTGTGCTTCTACACATGTATTTGCTGAACGGTGAAAGCGCACAGTAATGCACTTTTCTCCCAGCAAATACACTGTTTCTAAGTAAATGGGAACATACTGAGGAGACACTTGTGGGAGCTACTGTGACTAAAACTGAGCTTCCCTACGCACAGGGAAGCAAGAGAAATGCTGATTTCATCAAGCCCAGTTACATACTCAGACTCTGTACTACTGCGCAAATAGGCATGTCTCTGTAGGCAAAAAACTCATTTCTGACAAAGTTGCCCAAATGCATCTCAGAAGTGTGCAACTTGTTGCCTGAGTTAGAAAACGTTGAAAAACGTTCGTTTCTGCTAGCGCTGTGCTTCTACACATGTATTTGCTGAACGGTGAAAGCACACAGTAATGCACTTTTCTCCCAGCAAATACACTGTTTCTAAGTAAATGGGAACACACTGAGGAGACACTTGTGGGAGCAACTGTGACTAAAACTGAGCTTCCCTACGCACAGGGAAGCAAGAGAAATGCTGATTTCATCAAGCCCAGTTACATACTCAGAATCTGTACTACTGCGCAAATACGCATGTCTCTGTAGGCAAAAAACTCATTTCTGACAAAGTTGCCCAAATGCATCTCAGAAGTGTGCAACTTGTTCCCTGAGTTAGAAAACGTCGAGAAACGTTCGTTTCTGCTAGCGCTGTGCTTCTACACATGTATTTGCTGAACGGTGAAAGCGCACAGTAATGCACTTTTCTCCCAGCAAATACACTGTTTCTAAGGAAATGGGAACACACTGAGGAGACACTTGTGGGAGCTACTGTGACTAAAACTGAGCTTCCCTACGCACAGGGAAGCAAGAGAAATGCTGATTTCATCAAGCCCAGTTACATACTCAGAATCTGTACTACTGCGAAAATAGGCATGTCTCTGTAGGCAAAAAACTCATTTCTGACAAAGTTGCCCAAATGCATCTCAGAAGTGTGCAACTTGTTCCCTGAGTTAGAAAACGTCGAGAAACGTTCGTTTCTGCTAGTGCTGTGCTTCTACACATGTATT
Organism: Acomys minous; assembly: GCF_964271855.1. Lineage (NCBI taxonomy): Eukaryota > Metazoa > Chordata > Mammalia > Rodentia > Muridae > Acomys > Acomys minous. The sequence goes on along the minus strand of NC_140488.1, from coordinate 127,471,056 downwards.
TGCTGAACGGTGAAAGCGCACAGTAATGCACTTTTCTCCCAGCAAATACACTGTTTCTAAGGAAATGGGAACACACTGAGGAGACACTTGTGGGAGCTACTGTGACTAAAACTGAGCTTCCCTTCGCACAGGGAAGCAAGAGAAATGCTGATTTCATCAAGCCCAGTTACATACTCAGAATCTGTACTACTGCGCAAATAGGCATGTCTCTTTAGGCACAAAACTCATTTCTGACACAGTTGCCCAAATGCATCTCAGAAGTGTGCAACTTGTTCCCTGAGTTAGAAAACGTCGAGAAACGGTCGTTTCTGCTAGCGCTGTGCTTCTACACATGTATTTGCTGAACGGTGAAAGCACACAGTAATTCACTTTTCTCCAAGCAAATACAGTGTTTCTAAGGAAATGGGAACACACTGAGGAGACACTTGTGGGAGCTACTGTGACTAAAACTGAGCTTCCCTACGCACAGGGAAGCAAGAGAAATGCTGATTTCATCAAGCCCAGTTACATACTCAGAATCTGTACTACTGCGCAAATAGGCATGTCTCTGTAGGCAAAAAACTCATTTCTGACAAAGTTGCCCAAATGCATCTCAGAAGTGTGCAACTTGTTCCCTGAGTTAGAAAACGTCGAGAAACGTTCGTTTCTGCTAGCGCTGTGCTTCTACACATGTATTTGCTGAATGGTGAAAGCGCACAGTAATGCACTTTTCTCCCAGCAAATACACTGTTTCTAAGGAAATGGGAACACACTGAGGAGACACTTGTGGGAGCTACTGTGACTAAAAATGAGCTTCCCTACGCACAGGGAAGCAAGAGAAATGCTGATTTCATCAAGCCAAGTTACATACTCAGACTCTGTACTACTGCGCAAATAGGCATGTCTCTGTAGGCAAAAAACTCATTTCTGACAAAGTTGCCCAAATGCATCTCAGAAGTGTGCAACTTGTTCCCTGAGTTAGAAAACGTCGAGAAACGTTCGTTTCTGCTAGCGCTGTGCTTCTACACATGTATTTGCTGAACGGTGAAAGCGCACAGTAATGCACTTTTCTCCCAGCAAATACACTGTTTCTAAGGAAATGGGAACACACTGGGGAGACACTTGTGCGAGCTACTGTGACTAAAACTGAGCTTCCCTATGCACAGGGAAGCAAGAGAAATGCTGATTTCATCAAGCCCAGTTACATACTCAGAATCTGTACTACTGCGCAAATAGGCATGTCTCTTTAGGCAAAAAACTCATTTCTGACAAAGTTGCCCAAATGCATCTCAGAAGTGTGCAACTTGTTCCCTGAGTTAGAAAACGTCGAGAAACGTTCGTTTCTGCTAGCGCTGTGCTTCTACACATGTATTTGCTGAACGGTGAAAGCACACAGTAATGCACTTTTCTCCCAGCAAATACACTGTTTCTAAGGAAATGGGAACACACTGAGGAGACACTTGTGGGAGCTACTGTGACTAAAACTGAGCTTCCCTACGCACAGGGAAGCAAGAGAAATGCTGATTTCATCAAGCCCAGTTACATACTCAGAATCTGTACTACTGCACAAATAGGCATGTCTCTTTAGGCAAAAAACTCAGTTCTGACAAAGTTGCCCAAATGCATCTCAGAAGTGTGCAACTTGTTCCCTGAGTTAGAAAACGTCGAGAAACGTTCGTTTCTGCTAGCGCTGTGCTTCTACACATGTATTTGCTGAACGGTGAAAGCGCAAAGTAATGCACTTTTCTCCCAGCAAATACACTGTTTCTAAGGAAATGGGAACACACTGAGGAGACACTTGTGGGAGCTACTGTGACTAAAACTGAGCTTCCCTACGCACAGGGAAGCAAGAGAAATGCTGATTTCATCAAGCCCATTTACATACTCAGAATCAGTACTACTGCGCAAATAGGCATGTCTCTTTAGGCAAAAAACTCATTTCTGACAAAGTTGCCCAAATGCATCTCAGAAGTGTGCAACTTGTTCCCTGAGTTAGAAAACGTCAAGAAACGGTCGTTTCTGCTAGCGCTGTGCTTTCACACATATATTTGCTGAACGGTGAAAGCGCACAGTAATGCACTTTTCTCCCAGCAAATACACTGTTTCTAAGGAAATGGGAACACACTGAGGAGACACTTGTGGGAGCTACTGTGACTAAAACTTAGCTTCCCTACGCACAGGGAAGCTAGAGAAATGCTGATTTCATCAAGCCCAGTTACATACTCAGAATCTGTACTACTGCGAAAATAGTCATGTCTCTTTAGGCAAAAAACTCATTTCTGACAAAGTTGCCCAAATGCATCTCAGAAGTGTGCAACTTGTTCCCTGAGTTAGAAAACGTCGAGAAACGGTCGTTTCTGCTAGTGCTGTGCTTCTACACATGTATTTGCTGAACGGTGAAAGCGCACAGTAATGCACTTTTCTCCCAGCAAATACACTGTTTCTAAGGAAATGGGAACACACTGAGGAGACACTTGTGGAAGCTACTGTGACTAAAACTGAGCTTCCCTACGCACAGGGAAGCAAGAGAAATGCTGATTTCATCAAGCCCAGTTACATACTCAGAATCTGTACTACTGCACAAATAGGCATGTTTCTGTAGGCAAAAAATTCATTTCTGACAAAGTTGCCCAAATGCATCTCAGAAGTGTGCAACTTGTTCCCTGAGTTAGAAAACGTAGAGAAACATTCGTTTCTGCTAGCGCTGTGCTTCTACACATGTATTTGCTGAACGGTGAAAGCGCACAGTAATGCACTTTTCTCCCAGCAAATACACTGTTTCTAAGGAAATGGGAACACACTGAGGAGACACTTGTGGGAGCTACTGTGACTAAAACTGAGCTTCCCTACGCACAGGGAAGCAAGAGAAATGCTGATTTCATCAAGCCCAGTTACATACTCAGAATCTGTACTACTGCGCAAATAGGCATGTCTCTGTAGGCAAAAAATTCATTCCTGACAAAGTTGCCCAAATGCATCTCAGAAGTGTGCAACTTGTTCCCGGAGTTAGGAAACGTCGAGAAACGGTCGTTTCTGCTAGCGCTGTGCTTCTACACATGTATTTGCTGAACGGTGAAAGCGCACAGTAATGCACTTTTCTCCCAGCAAATACACTGTTTCTAAGGAAATGGGAACACACTGAGGAGACACTTGTGGGAGCTACTGTGACTAAAACTGAGCTTCCCTATGCACAGGGAAGCAAGAGAAATGCTGATTTCATCAAGCCCAGTTACATACTCAGAATCTGTACTACAGCGCAAATAGGCATGTCTCTTTAGGCAAAAAACTCATTTCTGACAAAGTTGCCCAAATGCATCTCAGAAGTGTGCAACTTGTTCCCTGAGTTAGAAAACGTCGAGAAACGGTCGTTTCTGCTAGCGCTGTGCTTCTACACATGTATTTGCTGAACGGTGAAAGCACACAGTAATGCACTTTTCTCCCAGCAAATACACTGTGTCTAAGAAAATGGGAACACACTGAGGAGACACTTGTGGGAGCTACTGTGACTAAAACTGAGCTTCCCTACGCACAGGGAAGCAAGAGAAATGCTGATTTCATCAAGCCCAGTTACATACTCAGAATCTGTACTACTGTGCAAATAGGCATGTCTCTTTAGGCAAAAAACTCATTTCTGACAAAGTTGCCCAAATGCATCTCAGAAGTGTGCAACTTGTTCCCTGAGTTAGAAAACGTCGAGAAACGGTCGTTTCTGCTAGCGCTGTGCTTCTACACATGTATTTGCTGAACGGTGAAAGCGCACAGTAATGCACTTTTCTCCCAGCAAATACACTGTTTCTAAGGAAATGGGAACACACTGAGGAGACACTTGTGGGAGCTACTGTGACTAAAACTGAGCTTCCCTACGCACAGGGAAGCAAGAGAAATGCTGATTTCATCAAGCCCAGTTACATACTCAGAATCTGTACTGTTGCGCAAATAGGCATGTCTCTTTAGGCAAAAAACTCATTTCTGACAAAGTTGCCCAAATGCATCTCAGAAGTGTGCAACTTGTTCCCTGAGTTAGAAAACGTCGAGAAACGGTCGTTTCTGCTAGCGCTGTGCTTCTACACATGTATTTGCTGAACGGTGAAAGCACACAGTAATGCACTTTTCTCCCAGCAAATACACTGTGTCTAAGAAAATGGGAACACACTGAGGAGACACTTGTGGGAGCTACTGTGACTAAAACTGAGCTTCCCTACGCACAGGGAAGCAAGAGAAATGCTGATTTCATCAAGCCCAGTTACATACTCAGAATCTGTACTACTGTGCAAATAGGCATGTCTCTTTAGGCAAAAAACTCATTTCTGACAAAGTTGCCCAAATGCATCTCAGAAGTGTGCAACTTGTTCCCTGAGTTAGAAAACGTCGAGAAACGGTCGTTTCTGCTAGCGCTGTGCTTCTACACATGTATTTGCTGAACGGTGAAAGCGCACAGTAATGCACTTTTCTCCCAGCAAATACACTGTTTCTAAGGAAATGGGAACACACTGAGGAGACACTTGTGGGAGCTACTGTGACTAAAACTGAGCTTCCCTACGCACAGGGAAGCAAGAGAAATGCTGATTTCATCAAGCCCAGTTACATACTCAGAATCTGTACTGTTGCGCAAATAGGCATGTCTCTTTAGGCAAAAAACTCATTTCTGACAAAGTTGCCCAAATGCATCTCAGAAGTGTGCAACTTGTTCCCTGAGTTAGAAAACGTCGAAAAACGTTCGATTCTGCTAGCGCTGTGCTTCTACACATGTATTTGCTGAACGGTGAAAGCGCACAGTAAAGCACTTTTCTCCCAGCCAATACACTGTTTCTAAGTAAATGGGAACACACTGAGGAGACACTTGTGGGAGATACTGTGACTAAAACTGAGCTTCCCTACGCACAGGGAAGCAAGAGAAATGCTGATTTCATCAAGCCCAGTTACATACTCAGAATCTGTACTACTGCGCAAATAGGGATGTCTCTTTAGGCAAAAAACTCATTTCTGACAAAGTTGCCCAAATGCATCTCAGAAGTGTGTAACTTGTTCCCTGAGTTAGAAAACGTCGAGAAACGGTCGTTTCTGCTAGCGCTGTGCTTCTACACATGTATTTGCTGAACGGTGAAAGCGCAGAGTAATGCACTTTTCTCCCAGCAAATACACTGTTTCTGAGGAAATGGGAACACACTGAGGAGACACTTGTGGGAGCTACTGTGACTAAAACTGAGCTTCCCTACGCACAGGGAAGCAAGAGAAATGCTGATTTCATCAAGCCCAGTTACATACTCAGAATCTGTACTGTTGCGCAAATAGGCATGTCTCTTTAGGCAAAAAACTCATTTCTGACAAAGTTGCCCAAATGCATCTCAGAAGTGTGCAACTTGTTCCCTGAGTTAGAAAACGTCGAGAAACGGTCGTTTCTGCTAGCGCTGTGCTTCTACACATGTATTTGCTGAACGGTGAAAGCACACAGTAATGCACTTTTCTCCCAGCAAATACACTGTGTCTAAGAAAATGGAAACACACTGAGGAGACACTTGTGGGAGCTACTGTGACTAAAACTGAGCTTCCCTACGCACAGGGAAGCAAGAGAAATGCTGATTTCATCAAGCCCAGTTACATACTCAGAATCTGTACTACTGTGCAAATAGGCATGTCTCTTTAGGCAAAAAACTCATTTCTGACAAAGTTGCCCAAATGCATCTCAGAAGTGTGCAACTTGTTCCCTGAGTTAGAAAACGTCGAGAAACGGTCGTTTCTGCTAGCGCTGTGCTTCTACACATGTATTTGCTGAACGGTGAAAGCGCACAGTAATGCACTTTTCTCCCAGCAAATACACTGTTTCTAAGGAAATGGGAACACACTGAGGAGACACTTGTGGGAGCTACTGTGACTAAAACTGAGCTTCCCTACGCACAGGGAAGCAAGAGAAATGCTGATTTCATCAAGCCCAGTTACATACTCAGAATCTGTACTGTTGCGCAAATAGGCATGTCTCTTTAGGCAAAAAACTCATTTCTGACAAAGTTGCCCAAATGCGTCTCAGAAGTGTGCAACTTGTTCCCTGAGTTAGAAAACGTCGAAAAACGTTCGATTCTGCTAGCGCTGTGCTTCTACACATGTATTTGCTGAACGGTGAAAGCGCACAGTAAAGCACTTTTCTCCCAGCCAATACACTGTTTCTAAGTAAATGGGAACACACTGAGGAGACACTTGTGGGAGCTACTGTGACTAAAACTGAGCTTCCCTACGCACAGGGAAGCAAGAGAAATGCTGATTTCATCAAGCCCAGTTACATACTCAGAATCTGTACTACTGCGCAAATAGGGATGTCTCTTTAGGCAAAAAACTCATTTCTGACAAAGTTGCCCAAATGCATCTCAGAAGTGTGTAACTTGTTCCCTGAGTTAGAAAACGTCGAGAAACGGTCGTTTCTGCTAGCGCTGTGCTTCTACACATGTATTTGCTGAACGGTGAAAGCGCACAGTAATGTACTTTTCTCCCAGCAAATACACTGTTTCTAAGGAAATGGGAACACACTGAGGAGACACTTGTGGGAGCTACTGTGACTAAAACTGAGCTTCCCTACGCACAGGGAAGCAAGAGAAATGCTGATTTCATCAAGCCCAGTTACATACTCAGAATCTGTACTACTGCGCAAATAGGCATGTCTCTGTAGGCAAAAAACTCATTTCTGACAAAGTTGCCCAAATGCATCTCAGAAGTGTGCAACTTGTTCCCTGAGTTAGAAAACGTCGAGAAACGTTCATTTCTCCTAGCGCTGTCCTTCTACACATGTATTTGCTGAACGGTGAAAGCGCACAGTAATGCACTTTTCTCCCAGCAAATACACTGTTTCTAAGGAAATGGGAACACACTGAGGAGACACTTGTGGGAGCTACTGTGACTAAAAATGAGCTTCCCTACGCATAGGGAAGCAACAGAAATGCTGATTTCATCAAGCCCAGTTACATACTCAGAATCTGTACTACTGCGCAAATAGGCATGTCTCTTTAGGCAAAAAACTCATTTCTGACAAAGTTGCCTAATGCATCTCAGAAGTGTGCAACTTGTTCCCTGAGTTAGATAACGTCGAGAAACGGTCGTTTCTGCTAGCGCTGTGCTTCTACACATGTATTTGCTGAACGGTGAAAGCGCACAGTAATGCACTTTTCTCCCAGCAAATACACTGTTTCTAAGTAAATGGGAACATACTGAGGAGACACTTGTGGGAGCTACTGTGACTAAAACTGAGCTTCCCTACGCACAGGGAAGCAAGAGAAATGCTGATTTCATCAAGCCCAGTTACATACTCAGACTCTGTACTACTGCGCAAATAGGCATGTCTCTTTAGGCAAAAAACTCATTTCTGACAAAGTTGCCCAAATGCATCTCAGAAGTGAGCAACTTGATCCCTGAGTTAGAAAACGTCGAGAAACGGTCGTTTCTGCTAGCGCTGTGCTTCTACACATGTATTTGCTGAACGGTGAAAGCGCACAGTAATGCACTTTTCTCCCAGCAAATACACTGTTTCTAAGTAAATGGGAACATACTGAGGAGACACTTGTGGGAGCTACTGTGACTAAAACTGAGCTTCCCTACGCACAGGGAAGCAAGAGAAATGCTGATTTCATCAAGCCCAGTTACATACTCAGACTCTGTACTACTGCGCAAATAGGCATGTCTCTGTAGGCAAAAAACTCATTTCTGACAAAGTTGCCCAAATGCATCTCAGAAGTGTGCAACTTGTTGCCTGAGTTAGAAAACGTTGAAAAACGTTCGTTTCTGCTAGCGCTGTGCTTCTACACATGTATTTGCTGAACGGTGAAAGCACACAGTAATGCACTTTTCTCCCAGCAAATACACTGTTTCTAAGTAAATGGGAACACACTGAGGAGACACTTGTGGGAGCAACTGTGACTAAAACTGAGCTTCCCTACGCACAGGGAAGCAAGAGAAATGCTGATTTCATCAAGCCCAGTTACATACTCAGAATCTGTACTACTGCGCAAATACGCATGTCTCTGTAGGCAAAAAACTCATTTCTGACAAAGTTGCCCAAATGCATCTCAGAAGTGTGCAACTTGTTCCCTGAGTTAGAAAACGTCGAGAAACGTTCGTTTCTGCTAGCGCTGTGCTTCTACACATGTATTTGCTGAATGGTGAAATCGCACAGTAATGCACTTTTCTCCCAGCAAATACACTGTTTCTAAGGAAATGGGAACACACTGAGGAGACACTTGTGGGAGCTACTGTGACTAAAACTGAGCTTCCCTACGCACAGGGAAGCAAGAGAAATGCTGATTTCATCAAGCCCAGTTACATACTCAGAATCTGTACTACTGCGAAAATAGGCATGTCTCTGTAGGCAAAAAACTCATTTCTGACAAAGTTGCCCAAATGCATCTCAGAAGTGTGCAACTTGTTCCCTGAGTTAGAAAACGTCGAGAAACGTTCGTTTCTGCTAGTGCTGTGCTTCTACACATGTATTTGCTGAACGGTGAAAGCGCACAGTAATGCACTTTTCTCCCAGCAAATACACTGTTTCTAAGGAAATGGGAACACACTGAGGAGACACTTGTGGGAGCTACTGTGACTAAAACTGAGCTTCCCTTCGCACAGGGAAGCAAGAGAAATGCTGATTTCATCAAGCCCAGTTACATACTCAGAATCTGTACTACTGCGCAAATAGGCATGTCTCTTTAGGCACAAAACTCATTTCTGACACAGTTGCCCAAATGCATCTCAGAAGTGTGCAACTTGTTCCCTGAGTTAGAAAACGTCGAGAAACGGTCGTTTCTGCTAGCGCTGTGCTTCTACACATGTATTTGCTGAACGGTGAAAGCACACAGTAATTCACTTTTCTCCAAGCAAATACAGTGTTTCTAAGGAAATGGGAACACACTGAGGAGACACTTGTGGGAGCTACTGTGACTAAAACTGAGCTTCCCTACGCACAGGGAAGCAAGAGAAATGCTGATTTCATCAAGCCCAGTTACATACTCAGAATCTGTACTACTGCGCAAATAGGCATGTCTCTGTAGGCAAAAAACTCATTTCTGACAAAGTTGCCCAAATGCATCTCAGAAGTGTGCAACTTGTTCCCTGAGTTAGAAAACGTCGAGAAACGTTCGTTTCTGCTAGCGCTGTGCTTCTACACATGTATTTGCTGAATGGTGAAAGCGCACAGTAATGCACTTTTCTCCCAGCAAATACACTGTTTCTAAGGAAATGGGAACACACTGAGGAGACACTTGTGGGAGCTACTGTGACTAAAAATGAGCTTCCCTACGCACAGGGAAGCAAGAGAAATGCTGATTTCATCAAGCCAAGTTACATACTCAGACTCTGTACTACTGCGCAAATAGGCATGTCTCTGTAGGCAAAAAACTCATTTCTGACAAAGTTGCCCAAATGCATCTCAGAAGTGTGCAACTTGTTCCCTGAGTTAGAAAACGTCGAGAAACGTTCGTTTCTGCTAGCGCTGTGCTTCTACACATGTATTTGCTGAACGGTGAAAGCGCACAGTAATGCACTTTTCTCCCAGCAAATACACTGTTTCTAAGGAAATGGGAACACACTGGGGAGACACTTGTGCGAGCTACTGTGACTAAAACTGAGCTTCCCTATGCACAGGGAAGCAAGAGAAATGCTGATTTCATCAAGCCCAGTTACATACTCAGAATCTGTACTACTGCGCAAATAGGCATGTCTCTTTAGGCAAAAAACTCATTTCTGACAAAGTTGCCCAAATGCATCTCAGAAGTGTGCAACTTGTTCCCTGAGTTAGAAAACGTCGAGAAACGTTCGTTTCTGCTAGCGCTGTGCTTCTACACATGTATTTGCTGAACGGTGAAAGCACACAGTAATGCACTTTTCTCCCAGCAAATACACTGTTTCTAAGGAAATGGGAACACACTGAGGAGACACTTGTGGGAGCTACTGTGACTAAAACTGAGCTTCCCTACGCACAGGGAAGCAAGAGAAATGCTGATTTCATCAAGCCCAGTTACATACTCAGAATCTGTACTACTGCACAAATAGGCATGTCTCTTTAGGCAAAAAACTCAGTTCTGACAAAGTTGCCCAAATGCATCTCAGAAGTGTGCAACTTGTTCCCTGAGTTAGAAAACGTCGAGAAACGTTCGTTTCTGCTAGCGCTGTGCTTCTACACATGTATTTGCTGAACGGTGAAAGCGCAAAGTAATGCACTTTTCTCCCAGCAAATACACTGTTTCTAAGGAAATGGGAACACACTGAGGAGACACTTGTGGGAGCTACTGTGACTAAAACTGAGCTTCCCTACGCACAGGGAAGCAAGAGAAATGCTGATTTCATCAAGCCCATTTACATACTCAGAATCAGTACTACTGCGCAAATAGGCATGTCTCTTTAGGCAAAAAACTCATTTCTGACAAAGTTGCCCAAATGCATCTCAGATGTGTGCAACTTGTTCCCTGAGTTAGAAAACGTCAAGAAACGGTCGTTTCTGCTAGCGCTGTGCTTTCACACATATATTTGCTGAACGGTGAAAGCGCACAGTAATGCACTTTTCTCCCAGCAAATACACTGTTTCTAAGGAAATGGGAACACACTGAGGAGACACTTGTGGGAGCTACTGTGACTAAAACTTAGCTTCCCTACGCACAGGGAAGCTAGAGAAATGCTGATTTCATCAAGCCCAGTTACATACTCAGAATCTGTACTACTGCGAAAATAGTCATGTCTCTTTAGGCAAAAAACTCATTTCTGACAAAGTTGCCCAAATGCATCTCAGAAGTGTGCAACTTGTTCCCTGAGTTAGAAAACGTCGAGAAACGGTCGTTTCTGCTAGTGCTGTGCTTCTACACATGTATTTGCTGAACGGTGAAAGCGCACAGTAATGCACTTTTCTCCCAGCAAATACACTGTTTCTAAGGAAATGGGAACACACTGAGGAGACACTTGTGGAAGCTACTGTGACTAAAACTGAGCTTCCCTACGCACAGGGAAGCAAGAGAAATGCTGATTTCATCAAGCCCAGTTACATACTCAGAATCTGTACTACTGCACAAATAGGCATGTTTCTGTAGGCAAAAAATTCATTTCTGACAAAGTTGCCCAAATGCATCTCAGAAGTGTGCAACTTGTTCCCTGAGTTAGAAAACGTAGAGAAACATTCGTTTCTGCTAGCGCTGTGCTTCTACACATGTATTTGCTGAACGGTGAAAGCGCACAGTAATGCACTTTTCTCCCAGCAAATACACTGTTTCTAAGGAAATGGGAACACACTGAGGAGACACTTGTGGGAGCTACTGTGACTAAAACTGAGCTTCCCTACGCACAGGGAAGCAAGAGAAATGCTGATTTCATCAAGCCCAGTTACATACTCAGAATCTGTACTACTGCGCAAATAGGCATGTCTCTGTAGGCAAAAAATTCATTCCTGACAAAGTTGCCCAAATGCATCTCAGAAGTGTGCAACTTGTTCCCTGAGTTAGGAAACGTCGAGAAACGGTCGTTTCTGCTAGCGCTGTGCTTCTACACATGTATTTGCTGAACGGTGAAAGCGCACAGTAATGCACTTTTCTCCCAGCAAATACACTGTTTCTAAGGAAATGGGAACACACTGAGGAGACACTTGTGGGAGCTACTGTGACTAAAACTGAGCTTCCCTACGCACAGGGAAGCAAGAGAAATGCTGATTTCATCAAACCGAGTTACATACTCAGAATCTGTACTACTGCACAAATAGGCATGTCTCTTTAGGCAAAAGACTCATTTCTGACAAAGTTGCCCAAATGCATCTCAGAAGTGTGCAACTTGTTCCCTGAGTTAGAAAACGTCGAGAAACGGTCGTTTCTGCTAGCGCTGTGCTTCTACACATGTATTTGCTGAACGGTGAAAGCGCACAGTAATGCACTTTTCTCCCAGCAAATACACTGTTTCTAAGGAAATGGGAACACACTGAGGAGACACTTGTGGGAGCTACTGTGACTAAAACTGAGCTTCCCTACGCACAGGGAAGCAAGAGAAATGCTGATTTCATCAAGCCCAGTTACATACTCAGAATCTGTACTACAGCGCAAATAGACATGTCTCTGTAGGCAAAAAACTCATTTCTGACAAAGTTGCCCAAATGCATCTCAGAAGTGTGCAACTTGTTCCCTGAGTTAGAAAACGTCGAGAAACGGTCGTTTCTGCTAGCGTTGTGCTTGTACATATGTATTTCTGAACGGTGAAAGCGCACAGTAATGCACTTTTCTCCCAGCAAATACACTGTTTCTAAGGAAATGGGAACACACTGAGGAGACACTTGTGGGAGCTACTGTGACTAAAACTGAGCTTCACTACGCACAAGGAAGCAAGAGAAATGCTGATTTCATCAAGCCCAGTTACATACTCAGAATCTGTACTACTGCACAAATAGGCATGTCTCTTTAGGCAAAAAACTCATTTCTGACAAAGTTGCCCAAATGCATCTCAGAAGTGTGCAACTTGTTCCCTGAGTTAGAAAACGTGGAGAAACCCTCGTTTCTGCTAGCGCTGTGCTTCTACACATGTATTTGCTGAACGGTGAAAGCGCACAGTAATGCACTTTTCTCCCAGCAAATACACTGTTTCTAAGGAAATGGGAACACACTGAGGAGACACTTGTGGGAGCTACTGTGACTAAAACTGAGCTTCCCTACGCACAGGGAGGCAAGAGAAATGCTGATTTCATCAAGCCCAGTTACATACTCAGAATCTGTACTACTGCGCAAATAGGCATGTCTCTGTAGGCAAAAAACTCATTTCTGACGAAGTTGCCCAAATGCATCTCAGAAGTGTGCAACTTGTTCCCTGAGTTAGAAAACGTCGAGAAACGTTCGTTTCTGCTAGCGCTGTGCTTCTACACATGTATTTGCTGAATGGTGAAATCGCGCAGTAATGCACTTTTCTCCCAGCAAATACACTGTTTCTAAGGAAATGGGAACACACTGAGGAGACACTTGTGGGAGCTACTGTGACTAAAACTGAGCTTCCCTACGCACAGGGAAGCAAGAGAAATGCTGATTTCATCAAGCCCAGTTACATACTCAGAATCTGTACTACTGCGAAAATAGGCATGTCTCTGTAGGCAAAAAACTCATTTCTGACAAAGTTGCCCAAATGCATCTCAGAAGTGTGCAACTTGTTCCCTGAGTTAGAAAACGTCGAGAAACGTTCGTTTCTGCTAGTGCTGTGCTTCTACACATGTATTTGCTGAACGGTGAAAGCGCACAGTAATGCACTTTTCTCCCAGCAAATACACTGTTTCTAAGGAAATGGGAACACACTGAGGAGACACTTGTGGGAGCTACTGTGACTAAAACTGAGCTTCCCTACGCACAGGGAAGCAAGAGAAATGCTGATTTCATCAAGCCCAGTTACATACTCAGAATCTGTACTACTGCGCAAACAGGCATGTCTCTGTAGGCAAAAAACTCATTTCTGACACAGTTGCCCAAATGCATCTCAGAAGTGTGCAACTTGTTCCCTGAGTTAGAAAACGTCGAGAAACGGTCGTTTCTGCTAGCGCTGTGCTTCTACACATGTATTTGCTGAACGGTGAAAGCACACAGTAATTCACTTTTCTCCAAGCAAATACAGTGTTTCTAAGGAAATGGGAACACACTGAGGAGACACTTGTGGGAGCTACTGTGACTAAAACTGAGCTTCCCTACGCACAGGGAAGCAAGAGAAATGCTGATTTCATCAAGCCCAGTTACATACTCAGAATCTGTACTACTGCGCAAATAGGCATGTCTCTGTAGGCAAAAAACTCATTTCTGACAAAGTTGCCCAAATGCATCTCAGAAGTGTGCAACTTGTTCCCTGAGTTAGAAAACGTCGAGAAATGTTCGTTTCTGCTAGCGCTGTGCTTCTACACATGTATTTGCTGAATGGTGAAAGCGCACAGTAATGCACTTTTCTCCCAGCAAATACACTGTTTCTAAGGAAATGGGAACACACTGAGGAGACACTTGTGGGAGCTACTGTGACTAAAAATGAGCTTCCCTACGCACAGGGAAGCAAGAGAAATGCTGATTTCATCAAGCCAAGTTACATACTCAGACTCTGTACTACTGCGCAAATAGGCATGTCTCTGTAGGCAAAAAACTCATTTCTGACAAAGTTGCCCAAATGCATCTCAGAAGTGTGCAACTTGTTCCCTGAGTTAGAAAACGTCGAGAAACGTTCGTTTCTGCTAGCGCTGTGCTTCTACACATGTATTTGCTGAACGGTGAAAGCGCACAGTAATGCACTTTTCTCCCAGCAAATACACTGTTTCTAAGGAAATGGGAACACACTGAGGAGACACTTGTGGGAGCTACTGTGACTAAAACTGAGCTTCCCTACGCACAGGGAAGCAAGAGAAATGCTGATTTCATCAAGCCCAGTTACATACTCAGAATCTGTACTACTGCACAAATAGGCATGTCTCTTTAGGCAAAAAACTCAGTTCTGACAAAGTTGCCCAAATGCATCTCAGAAGTGTGCAACTTGTTCCCTGAGTTAGAAAACGTCGAGAAACGTTCGTTTCTGCTAGCGCTGTGCTTCTACACATGTATTTGCTGAACGGTGAAAGCGCAAAGTAATGCACTTTTCTCCCAGCAAATACACTGTTTCTAAGGAAATGGTAACACACTGTGGAGACACTTGTGGGAGCTACTGTGACTAAAACTGAGCTTCCCTACGCACAGGGAAGCAAGAGAAATGCTGATTTCATCAAGCCCATTTACATACTCAGAATCAGTACTACTGCGCAAATAGGCATGTCTCTTTAGGCAAAAAACTCATTTCTGACAAAGTTGCCCAAATGCATCTCAGAAGTGTGCAACTTGTTCCCTGAGTTAGAAAACGTCAAGAAACGGTCGTTTCTGCTAGCGCTGTGCTTTCACACATATATTTGCTGAACGGTGAAAGCGCACAGTAATGCACTTTTCTCCCAGCAAATACACTGTTTCTAAGGAAATGGGAACACACTGAGGAGACACTTGTGGGAGCTACTGTGACTAAAACTTAGCTTCCCTACGCACAGGGAAGCTAGAGAAATGCTGATTTCATCAAGCCCAGTTACATACTCAGAATCTGTACTACTGCGAAAATAGTCATGTCTCTTTAGGCAAAAAACTCATTTCTGACAAAGTTGCCCAAATGCATCTCAGAAGTGTGCAACTTGTTCCCTGAGTTAGAAAACGTCGAGAAACGGTCGTTTCTGCTAGTGCTGTGCTTCTACACATGTATTTGCTGAACGGTGAAAGCGCACAGTAATGCACTTTTCTCCCAGCAAATACACTGTTCCTAAGGAAATGGGAACACACTGAGGAGACACTTGTGGAAGCTACTGTGACTAAAACTGAGCTTCCCTACGCACAGGGAAGCAAGAGAAATGCTGATTTCATCAAGCCCAGTTACATACTCAGAATCTGTACTACTGCACAAATAGGCATGTTTCTGTAGGCAAAAAATTCATTTCTGACAAAGTTGCCCAAATGCATCTCAGAAGTGTGCAACTTGTTCCCTGAGTTAGAAAACGTAGAGAAACATTCGTTTCTGCTAGCGCTGTGCTTCTACACATGTATTTGCTGAACGGTGAAAGCGCACAGTAATGCACTTTTCTCCCAGCAAATACACTGTTTCTAAGGAAATGGGAACACACTGAGGAGACACTTGTGGGAGCTACTGTGACTAAAACTGAGCTTCCCTACGCACAGGGAAGCAAGAGAAATGCTGATTTCATCAAGCCCAGTTACATACTCAGAATCTGTACTACTGCGCAAATAGGCATGTCTCTGTAGGCAAAAAATTCATTCCTGACAAAGTTGCCCAAATGCATCTCAGAAGTGTGCAACTTGTTCCCTGAGTTAGGAAACGTCGAGAAACAGTCGTTTCTGCTAGCGCTGTGCTTCTACACATGTATTTGCTGAACGGTGAAAGCGCACAGTAATGCACTTTTCTCCCAGCAAATACACTGTTTCTAAGGAAATGGGAACACACTGAGGAGACACTTGTGGGAGCTACTGTGACTAAAACTGAGCTTCCCTACGCACAGGGAAGCAAGAGAAATGCTGATTTCATCAAACCGAGTTACATACTCAGAATCTGTACTACTGCACAAATAGGCATGTCTCTTTAGGCAAAAGACTCATTTCTGACAAAGTTGCCCAAATGCATCTCAGAAGTGTGCAACTTGTTCCCTGAGTTAGAAAACGTCGAGAAACGGTCGTTTCTGCTAGCGCTGTGCTTCTACACATGTATTTGCTGAACGGTGAAAGCGCACAGTAATGCACTTTTCTCCCAGCAAATACACTGTTTCTAAGGAAATGGGAACACACTGAGGAGACACTTGTGGGAGCTACTGTGACTAAAACTGAGCTTCCCTACGCACAGGGAAGCAAGAGAAATGCTGATTTCATCAAGCCCAGTTACATACTCAGAATCTGTACTACAGCGCAAATAGACATGTCTCTGTAGGCAAAAAACTCATTTCTGACAAAGTTGCCCAAATGCATCTCAGAAGTGTGCAACTTGTTCCCTGAGTTAGAAAACGTCGAGAAACGGTCGTTTCTGCTAGCGTTGTGCTTGTACATATGTATTTCTGAACGGTGAAAGCGCACAGTAATGCACTTTTCTCCCAGCAAATACACTGTTTCTAAGGAAATGGGAACACACTGAGGAGACACTTGTGGGAGCTACTGTGACTAAAACTGAGCTTCACTACGCACAAGGAAGCAAGAGAAATGCTGATTTCATCAAGCCCAGTTACATACTCAGAATCTGTACTACTGCACAAATAGGCATGTCTCTTTAGGCAAAAAACTCATTTCTGACAAAGTTGCCCAAATGCATCTCAGAAGTGTGCAACTTGTTCCCTGAGTTAGAAAACGTGGAGAAACCCTCGTTTCTGCTAGCGCTGTGCTTCTACACATGTATTTGCTGAACGGTGAAAGCGCACAGTAATGCACTTTTCTCCCAGCAAATACACTGTTTCTAAGGAAATGGGAACACACTGAGGAGACACTTGTGGGAGCTACTGTGACTAAAACTGAGCTTCCCTACGCACAGGGAGGCAAGAGAAATGCTGATTTCATCAAGCCCAGTTACATACTCAGAATCTGTACTACTGCGCAAATAGGCATGTCTCTGTAGGCAAAAAACTCATTTCTGACAAAGTTGCCCAAATGCATCTCAGAAGTGTGCAACTTGTTCCCTGAGTTAGACAACGTCGAGAAACCGTCGTTTCTGCTAGCGCTGTGCTTCTACACATGTATTTGCTGAACGGTGAAAGCGCACAGTAATGCACTTTTCTCCCAGCAAATACACTGTTTCTAAGGAACTGGGAACACACTGAGGAGACACTTGTGGGAGCTACTGTGACTAAAACTGAGCTTCCCTACGCACAGGGAAGCAAGAGAAATGCTGATTTCATCAAGCCCAGTTTCATACTCAGAATCTGTACTACTGCGCAAATAGGCATGTCTCTGTAGGCAAAAAACTCATATCTGACAAAGTTGCCCAAATGCATCTCAGAAGTGTGCAAATTGTTCCCTGAGTTAGAAAACGTTGAGAAATGGTCGTTTCTGCCAGCGCTGTGCTTCTACACATGTATATGCTGAACGGTGAAAGCGCACAGTAATGCACTTTTCTCCCAGCAAATACACTGTTTCTAAGGAAATGGGAACACACTGAGGAGACACTTGTGGGAGCTACTGTGACTAAAACTGAGCTTCCCTACGCACAGGGAAGCAAGAGAAATGCTGATTTCATCAAGCCCAGTTACATACTCAGAATCTGTACTACTGCGCAAATAGGCATGTCTCCGTAGGCAAGAAACTCATTTCTGACAAAGTTGCCCAAATGCATCTCAGAAGTGTGCAACTTGTTCCCTGAGTTAGAAAACGTCGAGAAACGGTCGTTTCTGCTAGCGCTGTGCTTCTACACAACTATTTGCTGAATGGTGGAAACGCACAGTGATGCACTTTTCTCCCAGCAAATACACTGTTTCTAAGGAAATGGGAACACACTGAGGAGACACTTGTGGGAGCTACTGTGACTAAAACTGAGGTTCCCTACACACAGGGAAGCAAGAGAAATGCTGATTTCATAAAGCCCAGTTACATACTCAGAATCTGTACTACTGCGCAAATAGGCATGTCTCTGTAGGCAAAAAACTCACTTCTGACAAAGTTGCCCAAATGCATCTCAGAAGTGTGCAACTTGTTCCCTGAGTTAGAAAACGTCGAGAAACGGTCGTTTCTGCTAGCGCTGTGCTTCTACACATGTATTTGCTGAATGGTGAAAGCGCACAGTAATGCACTTCTCTCTTAGCAAATACACTGTTTCTAAGGAAATGGGAACACACTGAGGAGACACTTGTGGGAGCTACTGTGACAAAACTGAGCTTCCCTACGCACAGGGAAGCAAGAGAAATGCTGATTTCATCAAGCCCAGTTACATACTCAGACTCTGTACTACTGCGCAAATAGGCATGTCTCTTTAGGCAAAAAACTCATTTCTGACAAAGTTGCCCAAATGCATCTCAGAAGTGTGCAACTTGTTCCCAGAGTTAAAAAAGGTCGAGAAACGGTCGTTTCTGCTAGCGCTGTGCTTCTACACATGTATTTGCTGAACGGTGAAAGCGCACAGTAATGCACTTTTCTCCCAGCAAATACACTGTTTCTAAGGGAATGGGAACACACTGAGGAGACATTTGTGGGAGCTACTGTGACTAAAACTGAGCTTCCCTATGCACAGGGAAGCAAGAGAAATGCTGATTTCATCAAGCCCAGTTACATACTCAGAATCTGTACTACTGCGCAAATAGGCAAGTCTCTTTAGGCAAAAAACTCATTTCTGACAAAGTTGCCCAAATGCATCTCAGAAGTGTGCAACTTGTTCCCTGAGTTAGAAAACGTCGAGAAACGGTCGTTTCTGCTAGCGCTGTGCTTCTACACATGTATTTGCTGAACGGTGAAAGCGCACAGTAATGCACTTCTCTCCCAGCAAATACACTGTTTCTAAGGAAATGGGAACACACTGAGGAGACACTTGTGGGACCTACTGTGACTAAAACTGAGCTTCCCTACGCACAGGGAAGCAAGAGAAATGCTGATTTCATCAAGCCCAGTTACATACTCAGAATCTGTACTACTGCGCAAATAGGCATGTCTCTGTAGGCAAAAAACTCATTTCTGACAAAGTTGCCCAAATGCATCTCAGATGTGTGCAACTTGTTCCCTGAGTTAGAAAACGTCGAGAAACGTTCGTTTCTGCTAGCGCTGTGCTTCTACACATGTATTTGCTGAACGGTGAAAGCGCACAGTAATGCACTTTTCTCCCAGCAAATACACTGTTTCTAAGGAAATGGGAACACACTGAGGAGACACTTGTGGGAGCTACTGTGACTGAAACTGAGCTTCCCTACGTACAGGGAAGCAAGAGAAATGCTGATTTCATCAAGCCCAGTTACATACTCAGACTCTGTACTACTGCGCAAATAGGCATGTCTCTTTAGGCAAAAAACTCATTTCTGACAAAGTTGCCCAAATGCATCTCAGAAGTGTGCAACTTGTTCCCTGAGTTAGAAAACGTCGAGAAACGGTCGTTTCTGCTAGCGCTGTGCTTCTACACATGTATTTGCTGAACGGTGAAAGCGCACAGTAATGCACTTTTCTCCCAGCAAATACACTGTTTCTAAGGAAATGGGAACACACTGAGGAGACACTTGTGGGAGCTACTGTGACTAAAACTGAGCTTCCCTACGCACAGGGAAGCAAGAGAAATGCTGATTTCATCAAGCCCAGTTACATACTCAGAATCTGTACTACTGCGCAAATAGGCATGTCTCTGTAGGCAAAAAACTCATTTCTGACAAAGTTGCCCAAATGCATCTCAGAAGTTTGCAACTTGTTCCCTGAGTTAGAAAATGTCGAGAAACGGTCATTTCTGCTAGCGTTGTGCTTGAACACATGTATTTGCTGAACGGTGAAAGCGCACAGTAATGCACTTTTCTCCCAGCAAATACACTGTTTCTAAGGAAATGGGAACACACTGAGGAGACACTTGTGGGAGCTACTGTGACTAAAACTGAGCTTCCCTACGCACAGGGAAGCAAGAGAAATGCTGATTTCATCAAGCCCAGTTACATACTCAGAATCTGTACTACTGCGCAAATAGGCATGTCTCTGTAGGCAAAAAACTCATTTCTGACAAAGTTGCCCAAATGCATCTCAGAAGTGTGCAACTTGTTCCCTGAGTTAGAAAATGTCGAGAAACGGTCGTTTCTGCTAGCGCTGTGCTTCTACACATGTATTTGCTGAACGGTGAAAGCGCACAGTAATGCACTTCTCTCCCAGCAAATACACTGTTTCTAAGGAAATGGGAACACACTGAGGAGACACTTGTGGGAGCTGCTGTGACTAAAACTGAGCTTCCCTACGCACAGGGAAGCAAGAGAAATGCTGATTTCATCAAGCACAGTTACATACTCAGAATCTGTACTACTGCGCAAATAGGCATGTCTCTGTAGGCAAAAAACTCATTTCTGACAAAGTTGCCCAAATGCATCTCAGATGTGTGCAACTTGTTCCCTGAGTTAGAAAACGTCGAGAAACGTTCGTTTCTGCTAGCGCTGTGCTTCTACACATGTATTTGCAGAACGGTGAAAGCGCACAGTAATGCACTTTTCTCCCAGCAAATACACTGTTTCTAAGGAAATGGGAACACACTGAGGAGACACTTGTGGGAGCTACTGTGACTAAAACTGAGCTTCCCTACGCACAGGGAAGCAAGAGAAATGCTGATTTCATCAAACCGAGTTACATACTCAGAATCTGTACTACTGCGCAAACAGGCATGCCTCTGTAGGCAAAAACTCATTTCTGACAAAGTTGCCCAAATGCATCTCAGAAGTGTGCAACTTGTTCCCTGAGTTAGAAAACGTCGAGAAACGTTCGTTTCTGCTAGCGCTGTGCTTCTACACATGTATTTGCTGAACGGTGAAAGCGCACAGTAATTCACTTTTCTCCCAGCAAATACACGGTTTCTAAGGAAATGGAAACACACTGAGGAGACACTTGTGGGACCTACTGTGACTAAAACTGAGCTTCCCTACACACAGGGAAGCAAGAGAAATGCTGATTTCGTCAAGCCCAGTTACATACTCAGAATCTGTACTACTGCGCAAATAGGCATGTCTCTGTAGGCAAAAAACTCATTTCTGACAAAGTTGCCCAAATGCATCTCATTAGTGTGCAACTTGTTCCCTGAGTTAGAAAACGTCGAGAAACGTTCGTTTCTGCTAGCGCTGTGCTTCTACACATGTATTTGCTGAACGGTGAAAGCGCACAGTAATGCACTTTTCTCCCAGCAAATACACTGTGTCTAAGGAAATGGGAACACACTGAGGAGACACTTGTGGGAGCTACTGTGACTAAAACTGAGCTTCCCCACGCACAGGGAAGCAAGAGAAATGCTGATTTCATCAAGCCCAGTTACATACTCAGAATCTGTACTACTGCGCAAATAGGCATGTCTCTGTAGGCAAAAAACTCATTTCTGACAAAGTTGCCCAAATGCATCTCAGAAGTGTGCCACTTGTTCCCTGAGTTAGAAAATGTCGAGAAACGTTCGTTTCAGCTAGCGCTGTGCTTCTGCACATGTATTTGCTGAACGGTGAAAGCGCACAGTAATGCACTTTTCTCCCAGCAAATACACTGTTTCTAAGGAAATGGGAACACACTGAGGAGACACTTGTGGGAGCTACTGTGACTAAAACTGAGCTTCCCTACGCACAGGGAAGCAAGAGAAATGCTGATTTCATCAAGCCCAGTTACATACTCAGAATCTGTACTACTGCGCAAATAGGCATGTCTCTGTAGGCAAAAAACTCATTTTTGAGAAAGTTACCCAAATGCATCTCAGAAGTGTGCAACTTGTTCCCTGAGTTAGAAAACGTCGAGAAACGGTCGTTTCTGCTAGCGCTGTGCTTCTACACATGTATTTGCTGAACGGTGAAAGCGCACAGTAATGCACTTTTCTCCCAGCAAATACACTGTTTCTAAGGAAATGGGAACACACTGAGGAGACACTTGTGGGAGCTACTGTGACTAAAACTGAGCTTCCTTACGAACAGGGAAGCAAGAGAAAGCTGATTTCATCAAGCCCAGTTACATACTCAGAATCTGTACTACTGCGCAAATAGGCATGTCTCTTTAGGCAAAAAACTCATATCTGACAACGTTGCCCAAATGCATCTCAGAAGTGTGCAACTTGTTCCCTGAGTTAGAAAACGTCAGAAACGGTCGTTTCTGCTAGCGCTGTGCTTCTACACATGTATTTGCTGAACGGTGAAAGCGCACAGTAATGCACTTTTCTCCCAGCAAATACACTGTTTCTAAGGAAATGGTAACACACTGTGGAGACACTTGTGGGAGCTACTGTGACTAAAACTGAGCTTCCCTACGCACAGGGAAGCAAGAGAAATGCTGATTTCATCAAGCCCAGTTACATACTCAGAGTCTGTACTACTGCGCAAATAGGCATGTCTCTTTAGGCAAAAAACTCATTTCTGACAAAGTTGCCCAAATGCATCTCAGAAGTGTGCAACTTGTTCCCTGAGTTAGAAAACGTCGAGAAACGGTCGTTTCTGCTAGCGCTGTGCTTCTACACATGTATTTGCTGAACGGTGAAAGCGCACAGTAATTCACTTTTCTCCCAGCAAATACACTGTTTCTAAGGAAATGGGAACACACTGAGGAGACACTTGTGGCACCTACTGTGACTAAAACTGAGCTTCCCTACGCACAGGGAAGCAAGAGAAATGCTGATTTCATCAAGCCCAGTTACATATTCAGAATCTGTACTACTGCGCAAATAGGCATGTCTCTGTAGGCAAATAACTCATTTCTGACAAAGTTGCCCAAATGCATCTCAGAAGTGTGCAACTTGTTCCCTGAGTTAGAAAACGTCGAGAAACGGTCGTTTCTGCTAGCGCTGTGCTTCTACACATGTATTTGCTGAACGGTGAAAGCGCACAGTAATGCAGTTTTCTCCCAGCAAATACACTGTTTCTAAGGAAATGGGAACAAACTGAGGAGACACTTGTGGGAGCTACTGTGACTAAAACTGAGCTTCCCAATGCACAGGGAAGCAAGAGAAATGCTGATTTCATCAAGCCCAGTTACATACTCAGAATCTGTACTACTGCGCAAATAGGCATGTCTCTGTAGGCAAAAAACTCATTTTTGACAAAGTTACCCAAATGCATCTCAGAAGTGTGCAACTTGTTCCCTGAGTTAGAACACGTCGAGAAACGTTCGTTTCTGCTAGCGCTGTGCTTCTACACATGTATTTGCTGAACGGTGAAAGCGCACAGTAATGCACTTTTCTCCCAGCAAATACACTGTTTCTAAGGAAATGGGAACACACTGAGGAGACACTTGTGGGAGCTACTGTGACTAAAACTGAGCTTCCCTACACAGAGGGAAGCAAGAGAAAGCTGATTTCATCAAGCCCAGTTACATACTCAGAATCTGTACTACTGCGCAAATAGGCATGTCTCTTTAGGCAAAAAACTCATTTCTGACAAAGTTGCCCAAATGCATCTCAGAAGTGTGCCACTTGTTCCCTGAGTTAGAAAACGTCGAGAAACGGTCGTTTCAACTAGCGCTGTGCTTCTACACATGTATTTGCTGAACGGTGAAAGCGCACAGTAATGCACTTTTCTCCCACCAAATACACTGTTTCTAAGGAAATGGGAACACACTGAGGAGACACTTGTGGGAGCTACTGTGACTAAAACTGAGCTTCCCTACGCACAGGGAAACAAGAGAAATGCTGATTTCATCAAGCCCAGTTACATACTCAGAATCTGTACTACTGCGAAAATAGGCATGTCTCTGTAGGCAAAAAACTCATTTCTGACAAAGTTGCCCAAATGCATCTCAGAAGTGTGCAACTAGTTCCCTGAGTTAGAAAACGTCGAGAAACGTTCGTTTCTGCTAGCGCTGTGCTTCTACACATGTATTTGCTGAACGGTGAAAGCGCACAGTAATGCACTTTTCTCCCAGCAAATACACTGTTTCTAAGGAACTGGGAACACACTGAGGAGACACTTGTGGGAGCTACTGTGACTAAAACTGAGCTTCCCTACGCACAGGGAAGCAAGAGAATGCTGATTTCATCAAGCCCAGTTACCTACTCAGAATCTGTACTACTGCGCAAATAGGCATGTCTCTGTAGGCAAAAAACTCATTTTTGACAAAGTTGCCCAAATGCATCTCAGAAGTGTGCAACTTGTTCCCTGAGTTAGAAAACGTCGAGAAACGGTCGTTTCTGCTAGCGCTGTGCTTCCACACATGTATTTGCTGAACGGTAAAAGCGCAAAGTAATGCACTTTTCTCCCAGCAAATACACTGTTTCTAAGGAAATGGGAACACACTGAGGAGACACTTGTGGGAGCTACTGTGACTAAAACTGAGCTTCCCTACGCACAGGGAAGCAAGAGAAATGCTGATTTCATCAAGCCCAGCTACATACTCAGAATCTGTACTACTGCGCAAATAGGCATGTCTCTGTAGGCAAAAAACTCATTTCTGACAAAGTTGCCCAAATGCATCTCAGAAGTGTGCAACTTGTTCCCTGAGTTAGAAAACGTCGAGAAACGGTCGTTTCTGCTAGAGCTGTGCTTCTACACATGTATTTGCTGAACGGTGAAAGCGCACAGTAATGCACTTTTCTCCCAGCAAATACACTGTTTCTAAGGAAATGGGAACACACTGAGGAGACACTTGTGGGAGCTACTGTGACTAAAAGTGAGCTTCCCTAGGCACAGGGAAGCAAGAGAAATGCTGATGTCATCAAGCCCAGTTACATACTCAGAATCTGTACTACTGCGCAAATAGGCATGTCTCTGTAGGCAAAAAACTCATTTCTGACAAAGTTGCCCAAATGCATCTCAGAAGTATGCAACTTGTTCCATGAGTTAGAAAACATCGAGAAACGGTCGTTTCTGCTAGTGCTGTGCTTCTACACATGTATTTGCTGAACGGTGAAAGCGCACAGTAATGCACTTTTCTCCCAGCAAATACACTGTTTCTAAGGAAATGGGAACACACTGAGGAGACACTTGTGGGAGCTACTGTGACTAAAACTGAGCTTCCCTACGCACAGGGAAGCAAGAGAATGCTGATTTCATCAAGCCCAGTTACATACTCAGAATCTGTACTACTGCGCAAATAGGCATGTCTCTGTAGGCAAAAAACTCATTTCTGACAAAGTTGCCCAAATGCATCTCAGAAGTGTGCAACTTGTTCCCTGAGTTAGAAAACGTCGAGAAATGGTCGTTTCTGCTAGCGCTGTGCTTCTAGACATGTATTTGCTGAACGGTGAAAGCGCACAGTGATACACTTTTCTCCCAGCAAATACACTGTTTCTAAGGAACTGGGAACACACTGAGGAGACACTTGTGGGAGCTACTGTGACTAAAACTGAGCTTCCCTACGCACAGGGAAGCAAGAGAATGCTGATTTCATCAAGCCCAGTTACATACTCAGAATCTGTACTACTGCGCAAATAGGCATGTCTCTGTAGGCAAAAAACTCATTTCTGACCAAGTTGCCCAAATGCATCTCAGAAGTGTACAACTTGTTCCCTGAGTTAGAAAACGTCGAGAAACGGTCGTTTCTGCTAGCGCTGTGCTTCTACACATGTACTTGCTGAACGGTGAAAGCGCACAGTAATGCACTTTTCTGCCAGCAAATACACTGTTTCTAAGGAAATGGGAACACACTGAGGAGACACTTGTGGGAGCAACTGTGACTAAAACTGAGCTTCCCTACGCACAGGGAAGCAAGAGAATGCTGATTTCATCAAGCCCAGTTACATACTCAGAATCTGTACTACTGCGCAAATAGGCATGTCTCTGTAGGCAAAAAACTCATTTCTGACAAAGTTGCCCAAATGCATCTCAGAAGTGTGCAACTTGTTCCCTGAGTTAGAAAACGTCGAGAAATGGTCGTTTCTGCTAGCGCTGTGCTTCTAGACATGTATTTGCTGAACGGTGAAAGCGCACAGTGATACACTTTTCTCCCAGCAAATACACTGTTTCTAAGGAACTGGGAACACACTGAGGAGACACTTGTGGGAGCTACTGTGACTAAAACTGAGCTTCCCTACGCACAGGGAAGCAAGAGAATGCTGATTTCATCAAGCCCAGTTACATACTCAGAATCTGTACTACTGCGCAAATAGGCATGTCTCTGTAGGCAAAAAACTCATTTCTGACCAAGTTGCCCAAATGCATCTCAGAAGTGTACAACTTGTTCCCTGAGTTAGAAAACGTCGAGAAACGGTCGTTTCTGCTAGCGCTGTGCTTCTACACATGTACTTGCTGAACGGTGAAAGCGCACAGTAATGCACTTTTCTGCCAGCAAATACACTGTTTCTAAGGAAATGGGAACACACTGAGGAGACACTTGTGGGAGCTACTGTGACTAAAACTGAGCTTCCCTACGCACAGGGAAGCAAGAGAATGCTGATTTCATCAAGCCCAGTTACATACTCAGAATCTGTACTACTGCGCAAATAGGCATGTCTCTGTAGGCAAAAAACTCATTTCTGACAAAGTTGCCCAAATGCATCTCAGAAGTGTGCAACTTGTTCCCTGAGTTAGAAAACGTCGAGAAACCTTCGTTTCTGCTAGCGCTGTGCTTCTAGACATGTATTTGCTGAACGGTGAAAGCGCACAGTAATGCAGTTTTCTCCCAGCAAATACACTGTTTCTAAGGAAATGGGAACACACTGAGGAGACACTTGTGGGAGCTACTGTGACTAAAACTGAGCTTCCCTACGCACAGGGAAGCAAGAGAAATGCTGATTTCATCTAGCCCAGCTACATACTCAGAATCTGTACTACTGCGCAAATAGGCATGTCTCTGTAGGCAAAAAACTCATTTCTGACAAAGTTGCCCAAATGCATCTCAGAAGTGTGCAACTTGTTCCCTGGGTTAGAAAACGTTGAGAAACGGTCTTTTCTGCTAGCGCTGTGCTTCTACACATGTATTTGCTGAACGGAGAAAGCGCACAGTAATGCACTTTCTCCCAGCAAATACACTGTTTCTAAGGAAATGGGAACACACTGAGGAGACAATTGTGGGAGCTACTGTGACTAAAACTGAGCTTCCCTATGCACAGGGAAGCAAGAGAAATGCTGATTTCATCAAGTCCAGTTACATACTCAGAATCTGTACTACTGCGCAAATAGGCATGTCTCTGTAGGCAAAAAACTCATTTCTGACAAAGTTGCCCAAATGCATCTCAGAAGTGTGCAACTTGTTCCCTGAGTTAGAAAACGTCAAGAAACGTTCGTTTCTGCTAGCGTTGTGCTTCTACACATGTATTTGCTGAACGGTGAAAGCGCACAGTAATGCACTTTTCTCCCAGCAAATACACTGTTTCTAAGGAAATGGGAACACACTGAGGAGATACGTGTGGGAGCTACTGTGACTAAAATTGAGCTTCCCTACGCACAGGGAAGCAAGAGAAATGCTGATTTCATCAAGCCCAGTTACATACTCAGAATCTGTACTACTGCGCAAATAGGCATGTCTCTGTAGGCAAAAAACTCATTTCGGACAAAGTTGCCCAAATGCATCTCAGAAGTGTGCAACCTGTTCCCTTAGTTAGAAAACGTCGAGAAACGGTCGTTTCTGCTAGCGCTGTGCTTCTACACATGTATTTGCTGAACGGTGAAAGCGCACAGTAATGCACTTTTCTCCCAGCAAATACACTGTTTCTAAGGAACTGGGAACACACTGAGCAGACACTTGTGGGAGCTACTGTGACTAAAACTGAGCTTCCCTACGCACAGGGAAGCAAGAGAAATGCTGATTTCATCAAGCCCAGTTACATACTCAGAATCTGTACTACTGCGCAAATAGGCATGTCTCTGTAGGCAAAAAACTCATTTCTGACAAAGCTGCCCAAATGCATCTCAGAAGTGTGCAACTTGTTCCCTGAGTTAGAAAACGTCGAGAAACGGTCGTTTCTGCTAGCGCTGTGCTTCTACACATGTATTTGCTGAACGGAGAAAGCGCACAGTAATGCACTTTTCTCCCAGCAAATACACTGTTTCTAAGGAAATGGGAACACACTGAGGAGACACTTGTGGGAGCTACTGTGACTAAAACTGAGCTTCCCTACGCACAGGGAAGCAAGAGAAATGCTGATTTCATCCAGCCCAGTTACATACTCAGAATCTGTACTACTGCGCAAATAGGCATGTCTCTGTAGGCAAAAAACTCATTTCTGACAAAGTTGCCCAAATGCATCTCAGAAGTGTGCAACTTGTTCCCTGAGTTAGAAAACGTCGAGAAACGGTCGTTTCTGCTAGCGTTGTGCTTCTACACATGTATTTGCTGAACGGTGAAAGCGCACAGTAATGCACTTTTCTCCCAGCAAATACACTGTTTCTAAGAAACTGGGAACACACTGAGGAGACACTTGTGGGAGCTACTGTGACTAAAACTGAGCTTCCCTACGCACAGGGAAGCAAGAGAAATGCTGATTTCATCAAGCCCAGTTACATACTCAGAATCTGTACTACTGCGCAAATAGGCATGTCTCTGTAGGCAAAAAACTCATTTCTGACAAATTTGCCCAAATGCATCTCAGAAGTGTGCAACTTCTTCCCTGAGTTAGAAAACATCGAGAAACGTTCGTTTCTGCTAGCGCTGTGCTTCTACACATGTATTTGCTGAACGGTGAAAGCGCACAGTAAATGCACTTTTCTCCCAGCAAATACACTGTTTCTAAGGAAATGGGAACACACTGAGGAGACACTTGTGGGAGCTACTGTGACTAAAACTGAGCTTCCCTACGCACAGGGAAGCAAGAGAAATGCTGATTTCATCAAGCCCAGTTACATACTCAGAATCTGTACTACTGCGCAAATAGGCATGTCTCTATAGGCAAAAAACTCATTTCTGACAAAGTTGCCCAAATGCATCTCAGAAGTTTGCAACTTGTTCCCTGAGTTAGAAAACGTCGAGAAACGGTCGTTTCTGCTAGCGCTGTGCTTCTACACATGTATTTGCTGAACGGTGAAAGCGCACAGTAATGCACATTTCTCCCAGCAAAAACACTGTTTCTAAGGAAATGGGAACACACTGAGGAGACACTTGTGGGAGCTACTGTGACTAAAACTGAGCTTCCCTACGCACAGGGAAGCAAGAGAAATGCTGATTTCATCAAGCCCAGTTACATACTCAGAATCTGTACTACTGCGCAAATAGGCATGTCTCTTTAGGCAAAAAACTCATTTCTGACAAAGTTGCCCAAATGCATCTCAGAAGTGTGCAACTTGTTCCCTGAGTTAGAAAACGTCGAGAAACGGTCGTTTCTGCTAGCGCTGTGCTTCTACACATGTATTTGCTGAACGGTGAAAGCGCACAGTAATGCACTTTTCTCCCAGCAAATACACTGTTTCTAAGGAAATGGGAACACACTGAGGAGACACTTGTGGGAGCTACTGTGACTAAAACTCAGCTTCCCTACGCACAGGGAAGCAAGAGAAATGCTGATTTCATCAAGCCCAGTTACATACTCAGAATCTGTACTATTGCGCAAATAGGCATGTCTCTGTAGGCAAAAAACTCATTTCTGACAAAGTTGCCCAAATGCATCTCAGAAGTGTGCAACTTGTTCCCTGGGTTAGAAAACGTTGAGAAACGGTCTTTTCTGCTAGCGCTGTGCTTCTACACATGTATTTGCTGAACGGAGAAAGCGCACAGTAATGCACTTTCTCCCAGCAAATACACTGTTTCTAAGGAAATGGGAACACACTGAGGAGACAATTGTGGGAGCTACTGTGACTAAAACTGAGCTTCCCTATGCACAGGGAAGCAAGAGAAATGCTGATTTCATCAAGCCCAGTTACATACTCAGAATCTGTACTACTGCGCAAATAGGCATGTCTCTGTAGGCAAAAAACTCATTTCTGACAAAGTTGCCCAAATGCATCTCAGAAGTGTGCAACTTGTTCCCTGAGTTAGAAAACGTCAAGGAACGTTCGTTTCTGCTAGCGTTGTGCTTCTACACATGTATTTGCTGAACGGTGAAAGCGCACAGTAATGCACTTTTCTCCCAGCAAATACACTGTTTCTAAGGAAATGGGAACACACTGAGGAGATACGTGTGGGAGCTACTGTGACTAAAATTGAGCTTCCCTACGCACAGGGAAGCAAGAGAAATGCTGATTTCATCAAGCCCAGTTACATACTCAGAATCTGTACTACTGCGCAAATAGGCATGTCTCTGTAGGCAAAAAACTCATTTCGGACAAAGTTGCCCAAATGCATCTCAGAAGTGTGCAACCTGTTCCCTTAGTTAGAAAACGTCGAGAAACGGTCGTTTCTGCTAGCGCTGTGCTTCTACACATGTATTTGCTGAACGGTGAAAGCGCACAGTAATGCACTTTTCTCCCAGCAAATACACTGTTTCTAAGGAACTGGGAACACACTGAGCAGACACTTGTGGGAGCTACTGTGACTAAAACTGAGCTTCCCTACGCACAGGGAAGCAAGAGAAATGCTGATTTCATCAAGCCCAGTTACATACTCAGAATCTGTACTATTGCGCAAATAGGCATGTCTCTGTAGGCAAAAAACTAATTTCTGACAAAGTTGCCCAAATGCGTCTCAGAATGGGGAACTTGTTCCCTGAGTTAGAAAACGTCGAAAAACGGTCGTTTCTCCTAGCGTTGTGCTTCTACACATGTATTTGCTGAACGGTGAAAGCGCACAGTAATGCACTTTTCTCCCAGCAAATACACTGTTTCTAAGGAACAGGGAACACACTGAGGAGACACTTGTGGGAGCTACTGTGACTAAAACTGAGCTTCCCTACGCACAGGGAAGCAAGAGAAATGCTGATTTCATCAAGCCCAGTTACATACTCAGAATCTGTACTACTGCGCAAATAGGCATGTCTCTGTAGGCAAAAAACTCATTTCTGACAAAGTTGCCCAAATGCATCTCAGAAGTGTGCAACTTGTTCCCTGAATTAGAAAACATCGAGAAACGTTCGTTTCTGCTAGCGCTGTGCTTCTACACATGTATTTGCTGAACGGTGAAAGCGCACAGTAATGCACTTTTCTCCCAGCAAATACACTGTTTCTAAGGAAATGGGAACACACTGAGGAGACACTTGTGGGAGCTACTGTGACTAAAACTGAGCTTCCCTACGCACAGGGAAGCAAGAGAAATGCTGATTTCATCAAGCCCAGTTACGTACTCAGAGTCTGTACTACTGCGCAAATAGGCATGTCTCTGTAGGCAAAAAACTCATTTCTGACAAAGTTGCCCAAATGCATCTCAGAAGTGTGCAACTTGTTCCCTGAGTTAGAAAACGTCGAAAAACGGTCGTTTCTGCTAGCGCTGTGCTTCTACACATATACTTGCTGAAGGTTGAAAGCGCACAGTAATGTACTTTTCTCCCAGCACATACACTGTTTCTAAGGAAATGGGAACACACTGAGGAGACACATGTGGGAGATACTGTGACTAAAACTGAGCTTCCCTACGCACAGGGAAGCAAGAGAAATGCTGATTTAATCAAGCCCAGCTACATACTCAGAATCTGTACTACTGCGCAAATAGGCATGTCTCTTTAGGCAAAAAACTCATTTCTGACAAAGTTGCCCAAATGCATCTCAGAAGTGTGCAACTTGTTCCCTGAGTTAGAAAACGTCGAGAAACGGTCGTTTCTGCTAGCGCTGTGCTTCTACACATGTATTTGCTGAACGGTGAAAGCGCACAGTAATGCACTTTTCTCCCAGCAAATACACTGTTTCTAAGGAAATGGGAACACACTGAGGAGACACTTGTGGGAGCTACTGTGACTAAAACTGAGCTTCCCTACGCACAGGGAAGCAAGAGAAATGCTGATTTCATCAAGCCCAGTTACGTACTCAGAGTCTGTACTACTGCGCAAATAGGCATGTCTCTGTAGGCAAAAAACTCATTTCTGACAAAGTTGCCCAAATGCATCTCAGAAGTGTGCAACTTGTTCCCTGAGTTAGAAAACGTCGAAAAACGGTCGTTTCTGCTAGCGCTGTGCTTCTACACATATACTTGCTGAAGGTTGAAAGCGCACAGTAATGTACTTTTCTCCCAGCACATACACTGTTTCTAAGGAAATGGGAACACACTGAGGAGACACATGTGGGAGCTACTGTGACTAAAACTGAGCTTCCCTACGCACAGGGAAGCAAGAGAAATGCTGATTTAATCAAGCCCAGCTACATACTCAGAATCTGTACTACTGCGCAAATAGGCATGTCTCTTTAGGCAAAAAACTCATTTCTGACAAAGTTGCCCAAATGCATCTCAGAAGTGTGCAACTTGTCCCCTGAGTTAGAAAACGTCGAGAAACGGTCGTTTCTGCTAGCGCTGTGCTTCTACACATGTATTTGCTGAACGGTGAAAGCGCACAGTAATGCACTTTTCTCCCAGCAAATACACTGTTTCTAAGGAAATGGGAACACACTGAGGAGACACTTGTGGGAGCTACTGTGACTAAAACTGAGCTTCCCTACGCACAGGGAAGCAAGAGAAATGCTGATTTCATCAAGCCCAGTTACATACTCAGAATCTGTACTACTGCGCAAATAGGCATGTCTCTTTAGGCAAAAAACTCATTTCTGACAAAGTTGCCCAAATGCATCTCAGAAGTGTGCAACTTGTTCTCTGAGTTAGAAAACGTCGAGAAACGTTCGTTTCTGCTAGCGCTGTGCATCTACACATGTACTTGCTGAACGGTGAAAGCGCACAGTAATGCACTTTTCTCCCAGCAAATACACTGTTTCTAAGGAAATGGGAACACACTGAGGAGACACTTGTGGGAGCTACGGTGACTAAAACTGAGCTTCCCTACGCACACGGAAGCAAGAGAAATGCTGATTTCATCAAGCCCAGTTACATACTCAGAATCTGTACTACTGCGCAAATAGGCATGTCTCTTTAGGCAAAAAACTCATTTCTGACAAAGTTGCCCAAATGCATCTCAGAAGTGTGCAACTTGTTCTCTGAGTTAGAAAACGTCGAGAAACGGTTGTTTCTGCTAGCGCTGTGCTTCTACACATGTACTTGCTGAACGGTGAAAGCACACAGTAATGCACTTTTCTCCCAGCAAATACACTTTTTCTAAGGAAATGGGAACACACTGAGGAGACACTTGTGGGAGCTACCGTGACTAAAACTGAGCTTCCCTACGCACAGGGAATCAAGAGAAATGCTGATTTCATCAAGCCCAGTTACATACTCAGAATCTGTACTACTGCGCAAATAGGCATGTCTCTTTAGGCAAAAAACTCATTTTTGACAAAGTTGCCCAAATGCATCTCAGAAGTGTGCAACTTGTTCCCTGAGTTAGAAAACGTCGAGAAACGTTCGTTTCTGCTAGCGCTGTGCTTCTACACATGTATTTGCTGAACGGTGAAAGCGCACAGGAATGCACTTTTCTCCCAGCAAATACACTGTTTCTAAGGAAATGGGAACACACTGAGGAGACACCTGTGCGAGCTACTGTGACTAAAACTCAGCTTCCCTACGCACAGGGAAGCAAGAGAAATGCTGATTTCATCAAGCCCAGTTACATACTCAGAATCTGTACTACTGCGCAAATAGGCATGTCTCTGTAGGCAAAAAACTCATTTCTGACAAAGTTGCCCAAATGCATCTCAGAAGTGTGCAACTTGTTCTCTGAGTTAGAAAACGTTGAGAAACGGTCCTTTCTGCTAGTGCTGTGCTTCTACACATGTACTTGCTGAACGGTGAAAGCGCACAGTAATGTACTTTTCTCCCAGCAAATACACTGTTTCTAAGGAAATGGGAACACACTGAGGAGACACTTGTGGGAGCTACGGTGACTAAAACTGAGCTTCCCTACGCACAGGGAAGCAAGAGAAATGCTGATTTCATCAAGCCCAGTTACATACTCAGAATCTGTACTACTGCGCAAATAGGCATATCTCTTTAGGCAAAAAACTCATTTCTGACAAAGTTGCCCAAATGCATCTCAGAAGTTTGCAACTTGTTCCCTGAGTTAGAAAACGTCGAGAAACGGTCGTTTCTGCTAGCGCTGTGCTTCTACACATGTACTTGCTGAACGGTGAAAGCGCACAGTAATGCACTTTTCTCCCAGCAAATACACTTTTTCTAAGGAAATGGGAACACACTGAGGAGACACTTGTGGGAGCTACTGTGACTAAAACTGAGCTTCCCTACGCACAGGGAAGCAAGAGAAATGCTGATTTCATCAAGCCCAGTTACATACTCAGAATCTGTACTACTGCGCAAATAGGCATGTCTCTGTAGGCAAAAAACTCATTTCTGACAAAGTTGCCCAAATGCATCTCAGAAGTGTGCAACTTGTTCCCTGAGTTAGAAAACGTCGAGAAACGGTCGTTTCTGCTAGCGCTGTGCTTCTACACATGTACTTGCTGAACGGTGAAAGCGCACAGTAATGCACTTTTCTCCCAGCAAATACACTGTTTCTAAGGAAATGGGAACACACTGAGGAGACACTTGTGGGAGCTACTGTGACTAAAACTGAGCTTCCCTACGCACAGGGAAGCAAGAGAAATGCTGATTTCATCAAGCCCAGTTACATACTCAGAATCTGTACTACTGCGCAAATAGGCATGTCTCTTTAGGCAAAAAACTCATTTCTGACAAAGTTGCCCAAATGCATCTCGGAAGTGTGCAACTTGTTCTCTGAGTTAGAAAACGTCGAGAAACGTGCGTTTCTGCTAGCGCTGTGCATCTACACATGTACTTGCTGAACGGTGAAAGCGCACAGTAATGCACTTTTCTCCCAGCAAATACACTGTTTCTAGGGAAATGGGAACACACTGAGGAGACACTTGTGGGAGCTACTGTGACTAAAACTGAGCTTCCCTACGCACAGGGAAGCAAGAGAAATGCTGATTTCATCAAGCCCAGTTACATACTCAGAATCTGTACTACTGCGCAAATAGGCATGTCTCTGTAGGCAAAAAACTCATTTCTGACAAAGTTGCCCAAATGCATCTCAGAAGTGTGCAACTTGTTCCCTGAGTTAGAAAACGTCGAGAAACGGTCGTTTATGCTAGCGCTGTGCTTCTACACATGTACTTGCTGAACGGTGAAAGCGCACAGTAATGCACTTTTCTCCCAGCAAATACACTGTTTCTAAGGAAATGGGAACACACTGAGGAGACACTTGTGGGAGCTACTGTGACTAAAACTGAGCTTCCCTACGCACAGGGAAGCAAGAGAAATGCTGATTTCATCAAGCCCAGTTACATACTTAGAATCTGTACTACTGCGCAAATAGGCATGTCTCTTTAGGCAAAAAACTCATTTCTGACAAAGTTGCCCAAATGCATCTCAGAAGTGTGCAACTTGTTCCCTGAGTTAGAAAACGTCGAGAAACGGTCGTTTCTGCTAGCGCTGTGCTTCTACACATGTACTTGCTGAACGGTGAAAGCGCACAGTAATGTACTTTTCTCCCAGCAAATACACTGTTTCTAAGGAAATGGGAACACACTGAGGAGACACTTGTGGGAGCTACTGTGACTAAAACTGAGCTTCCCTACGCACAGGGAAGCAAGAGAAATGCTGATTTCATCAAGCCCAGTTACATACTCAGAATCTGTACTACTGCGCAAATAGGCATGTCTCTGTAGGCAAAAAACTCATTTCTGACAAAGTTGCCCAAATGCATCTCAGAAGTGTGCAACTTGTTCCCTGAGTTAGAAAACATCGAGAAACGGTCTTTTCTGCTAGCGCTGTGCTTCTACACATGTATTTGCTGAACGGTGAAAGCGCACAGTAATGCACTTTACTCCCAGCAAATACACTGTTTCTAAGGAAATGGGAACACACTGAGGAGACACTTGTGGGAGCTACTGTGACTAAAACTGAGCTTCCCTACGCACAGGGAAGCAAGAGAAATGCTGATTTCATCAAGCCCAGTTACATACTCAGAATCTGTACTACTGCGCAAATAGGCATGTCTCTTTAGGCAAAAAACTCATTTCTGACAAAGTTGCCCAAATGCATCTCAGAAGTGTGCAACTTGTTCCCTGAGTTAGAAAACGTCGAGAAACGGTCGTTTCTGCTAGCGCTGTGCTTCTACACATGTACTTGCTGAACGGTGAAAGCGCACAGTAATGCACTTTACTCCCAGCAAATACACTGTTTCTAAGGAAATGGAAACACACTGAGGAGACACTTGTGGGAGCTACTGTGACTAAAACTGAGCTTCCCTACGCACAGGGAAGCAAGAGAAATGCTGATTTCATCAAGCCCAGTTACATACTCAGAATCTGTACTACTGCGCAAATAGGCATGTCTCTGTAGGCAAAAAACTCATTTCTGACAAAGTTGCCCAAATGCATCTCAGAAGTGTGCAACTTGTTCCCTGAGTTAGAAAACATCGAGAAACGTTCGTTTCTGCTAGCGCTGTGCTTCTACACATGTATTTGCTGAACGGTGATAGCGCACAGTAATGCACTTTACTCCCAGCAAATACACTGTTTCTAAGGAAATGGGAACACACTGAGGAGACACTTGTGGGAGCTACTGTGACTAAAACTGAGCTTCCCTACGCACAGGGAAGCAAGAGAAATGCTGATTTCATCAAGCCCAGTTACATACTCAGAATCTGTACTACTGCGCAAATAGGCATGTCTCTTTAGGCAAAAAACTCATTTCTGACAAAGTTGCCCAAATGCATCTCAGAAGTGTGCAACTTGTTCCCTGAGTTAGAAAACGTCGAGAAACGGTCGTTTCTGCTAGCGCTGTGCTTCTACACATGTACTTGCTGAACGGTGAAAGCGCACAGTAATGCACTTTACTCCCAGCAAATACACTGTTTCTAAGGAAATGGAAACACACTGAGGAGACACTTGTGGGAGCTACTGTGACTAAAACTGAGCTTCCCTACGCACAGGGAAGCAAGAGAAATGCTGATTTCATCAAGCCCAGTTACATACTCAGAATCTGTACTACTGCGCAAATAGGCATGTCTCTGTAGGCAAAAAACTCATTTCGGACAAAGTTGCCCAAATGCATCTCAGAAGTGTGCAACTTGTTCCCTGAGTTAGAAAACGTCGAGAAACGGTCGTTTCTGCTAGCGCTGTGCTTCTACACATGTATTTGCTGAACGGTGAAAGCGCACAGTAATGCACTTTTCTCCCAGCAAATACACTGTTTCTAAGGAAATGGGAACACACTGAGGAGACACTTGTGGGAGCTACTGTGACTAAAACTGAGCTTCCCTACGCACAGGGAAGCAAGAGAAATGCTGATTTCATCAAGCCCAGTTACATACTCAGAATCTGTACTACTGCGCAAATAGGCATGTCTCTTTAGGCAAAATCTCATTTCTGACAAAGTTGCCCAAATGCATCTCAGAAGTGTGCAACTTATTCCCTGAGTTAGAAAACGTCGAGAAACGGTCGTTTCTGCTAGCGCTGTGCTTCTACACATGTACTTGCTGAACGGTGAAAGCGCACAGTAATGCACTTTTCTCCCAGCAAATACACTGTTTCTAAGGAACTGGGAACACACTGAGGAGACACTTGTGGGAGCTACTGTGACTAAAACTCAGCTTCCCTACGCACAGGGAAGCAAGAGAAATGCTGATTTCATCAAGCCCAGTTACATACTCAGAATCTGTACTACTGCGCAAATAGGCATGTCTCTGTAGGCAAAAAACTCATTTCTGACAAAGTTGCCCAAATGCATCTCAGAAGTGTGCAACTTGTTCCCTGAGTTAGAAAACATCGAGAAACGTTCGTTTCTGCTAGAGCTATGCTTCTACACATGTATTTGCTGAACGGTGAAAGCGCACAGTAATGCACTTTTCTCCCAGCAAATACACTGTTTCTAAGGAAATGGGAACACACTGAGGAGACACTTGTGGGAGCTACTGTGACTAAAACTGAGCTTCCCTACGCACAGGGAAGCAAGAGAAATGCTGATTTCATCAAGCCCAGTTACATACTCAGAATCTGTACTACTGCGCAAATAGGCATGTCTCTGTAGGCAAAAAACTCATTTCTGACAAAGTTGCCCAAATGCATCTCAGAAGTGTGCAACTTGTTCCCTGAGTTAGAAAACGACGAGAAACGGTCTTTTCTGCTAGCGCTGTGCTTCTACACATGTATTTGCTGAACGGTGAAAGCGCACAGTAGTGCACATTTCTCCCAGCAAAAACACTGTTTCTAAGGAAATGGGAACACACTGAGGAGACACTTGTGGGAGCTACTGTGACTAAAACTGAGCTTCCCTACGCACAGGGAAGCAAGAGAAATGCTGATTTCATCAAGCCCAGTTACAAACTCAGAATCTGTACTACTGCGCAAATAGGCATGTCTCTGTAGGCAAAAAACTCATTTCTGACAAAGTTGCCCAAATGCATCTCAGAAGTGTGCAACTTGTTCCCTGAGTTAGAAAACGTCGAGAAACGGTCGTTTCTGCTAGCGTTGTGCTTCTACACATGTATTTGCTGAACGGTGAAAGCGCACAGTAATGCACTTTTCTCCCAGCAAATACACTGTTTCTAAGGAACTGGGAACACACTGAGGAGACACTTGTGGGAGCTACTGTGACTAAAACTGAGCTTCCCTACGCACAGGGAAGCAAGAGAAATGCTGATTTCATCAAGCCCAGTTACATACTCAGAATCTGTACTACTGCGCAAATAGGCATGTCTCTGTAGGCAAAAAACTCATTTCTGACAAAGTTGCCCAAATGCATCTCAGAAGTGTGCAACTTGTTCCCTGAGTTAGAAAACGACGAGAAACGGTCTTTTCTGCTAGCGCTGTGCTTCTACACATGTATTTGCTGAACGGTGAAAGCGCACAGTAGTGCACATTTCTCCCAGCAAAAACACTGTTTCTAAGGAAATGGGAACACACTGAGGAGACACTTGTGGGAGCTACTGTGACTAAAACTGAGCTTCCCTACGCACAGGGAAGCAAGAGAAATGCTGATTTCATCAAGCAAAGTTACATACTCAGAATCTGTACTACTGCGCAAATAGGCATGTCTCTGTAGGCAAAAAACTCATTTCTGACAAAGTTGCCCAAATGCATCTCAGAAGTGTGCAACTTGTTCCCTGAGTTAGAAAACATCGAGAAACGTTCGTTTCTGCTAGAGCTATGCTTCTACACATGTATTTGCTGAACGGTGAAAGCGCACAGTAATGCACTTTTCTCCCAGCAAATACACTGTTTCTAAGGAAATGGGAACACACTGAGGAGACACTTGTGGGAGCTACTGTGACTAAAACTGAGCTTCCCTACGCACAGGGAAGCAAGAGAAATGCTGATTTCATCAAGCCCAGTTACATACTCAGAATCTGTACTACTGCGCAAATAGGCATGTCTCTGTAGGCAAAAAACTCATTTCTGACAAAGTTGCCCAAATGCATCTCAGAAGTGTGCAACTTGTTCCCTGAGTTAGAAAACGACGAGAAACGGTCTTTTCTGCTAGCGCTGTGCTTCTACACATGTATTTGCTGAACGGTGAAAGCGCACAGTAGTGCACATTTCTCCCAGCAAAAACACTGTTTCTAAGGAAATGGGAACACACTGAGGAGACACTTGTGGGAGCTACTGTGACTAAAACTGAGCTTCCCTACGCACAGGGAAGCAAGAGAAATGCTGATTTCATCAAGCCCAGTTACAAACTCAGAATCTGTACTACTGCGCAAATAGGCATGTCTCTGTAGGCAAAAAACTCATTTCTGACAAAGTTGCCCAAATGCATCTCAGAAGTGTGCAACTTGTTCCCTGAGTTAGAAAACGTCGAGAAACGGTCGTTTCTGCTAGCGTTGTGCTTCTACACATGTATTTGCTGAACGGTGAAAACGCACAGTAATGCACTTTTCTCCCAGCAAATACACTGTTTCTAAGGAACTGGGAACACACTGAGGAGACACTTGTGGGAGCTACTGTGACTAAAACTGAGCTTCCCTACGCACAGGGAAGCAAGAGAAATGCTGATTTCATCAAGCCCAGTTACATACTCAGAATCTGTACTACTGCGCAAATAGGCATGTCTCTGTAGGCAAAAAACTCATTTCTGACAAAGTTGCCCAAATGCATCTCAGAAGTGTGCAACTTGTTCCCTGAGTTAGAAAACGACGAGAAACGGTCTTTTCTGCTAGCGCTGTGCTTCTACACATGTATTTGCTGAACGGTGAAAGCGCACAGTAGTGCACATTTCTCCCAGCAAAAACACTGTTTCTAAGGAAATGGGAACACACTGAGGAGACACTTGTGGGAGCTACTGTGACTAAAACTGAGCTTCCCTACGCACAGGGAAGCAAGAGAAATGCTGATTTCATCAAGCAAAGTTACATACTCAGAATCTGTACTACTGCGCAAATAGGCATGTCTCTGTAGGCAAAAAACTCATTTCTGACAAAGTTGCCCAAATGCATCTCAGAAGTGTGCAACTTGTTCCCTGAGTTAGAAAACGTCGAGAAACGGTCGTTTCTGCTAGCGTTGTGCTTCTACACATGTATTTGCTGAACGGTGAAAGCGCACAGTAATGCACTTTTCTCCCAGCAAATACACTGTTTCTAAGGAACTGGGAACACACTGAGGAGACACTTGTGGGAGCTACTGTGACTAAAACTGAGCTTCCCTACGCACAGGGAAGCAAGAGAAATGCTGATTTCATCAAGCCCAGTTACATACTCAGAATCTGTACTACTGCGCAAATAGGCATGTCTCTGTAGGCAAAAAACTCATTTCTGACAAAGTTGCCCAAATGCATCTCAGAAGTGTGCAACTTGTTCCCTGAGTTAGAAAACGTCGAGAAACGTTCGTTTCTGCTAGCGCTGTGCTTCTACACATGTATTTGCTGAACGGTGAAAGCGCACAGTAATGCACTTTTCTCCCAGCAAATACACTGTTTCTAAGGAAATGGGAACACACTGAGGAGACACTTGTGGGAGCTACTGTGACTAAAACTCAGCTTCCCTACGCACAGGGAAGCAAGAGAAATGCTGATTTCATCAAGCCCAGTTACATACTCAGAATCTGTACTACTGCGCAAATAGGCATGTCTCTGTAGGCAAAAAACTCATTTCTGACAAAGTTGCCCAAATGCATCTCAGAAGTGTGCAACTTGTTCCCTGAGTTAGAAAACGTCGAGAAACGGTCGTTTCTGCTAGCGTTGTGCTTCTACACATGTATTTGCTGAACGGTGAAAGCGCACAGTAATGCACTTTTCTCCCAGCAAATACACTGTTTCTAAGGAACTGGGAACACACTGAGGAGACACTTGTGGGAGCTACTGTGACTAAAACTGAGCTTCCCTACGCACAGGGAAGCAAGAGAAATGCTGATTTCATCAAGCCCAGTTACATACTCAGAATCTGTACTACTGCGCAAATAGGCATGTCTCTGTAGGCAAAAAACTCATTTCTGACAAAGTTGCCCAAATGCATCTCAGAAGTGTGCAACTTGTTCCCTGAGTTAGAAAACGTCGAGAAACGTTCGTTTCTGCTAGCGCTGTGCTTCTACACATGTATTTGCTGAACGGTGAAAGCGCACAGTAATGCACTTTTCTCCCAGCAAATACACTGTTTCTAAGGAAATGGGAACACACTGAGGAGACACTTGTGGGAGCTACTGTGACTAAAACTCAGCTTCCCTACGCACAGGGAAGCAAGAGAAATGCTGATTTCATCAAGCCCAGTTACATACTCAGAATCTGTACTACTGCGCAAATAGGCATGTCTCTGTAGGCAAAAAACTCATTTCTGACAAAGTTGCCCAAATGCATCTCAGAAGTGTGCAACTTGTTCCCTGAGTTAGAAAACGTTGAGAATCGGTCTTTTCTGCTAGCGCTGTGCTTCTACACATGTATTTGCTGAACGGAGAAAGCGCACAGTAATGCACTTTCTCCCAGCAAATACACTGTTTCTAAGGAAATGGGAACACACTGAGGAGACAATTGTGGGAGCTACTGTGACTAAAACTGAGCTTCCCTACGCACAGGGAAGCAAGAGAAATGCTGATTTCATCAAGCCCAGTTACATACTCAGAATCTGTACTACTGCGCAAATAGGCATGTCTCTTTAGGCAAAAAACTCATTTCTGACAAAGTTGCCCAAATGCATCTCTGAAGTGTGCAACTTGTTCCCTGAGTTAGAAAACGTCGAGAAACGGTCGTTTCTGCTAGCGCTGTGCTTCTACACATGTACTTGCTGAACGGTGAAAGCGCACAGTAATGTACTTTTCTCCCAGCAAATACACTGTTTCTAAGGAAATGGGAACACACTGAGGAGACACTTGTGGGAGCTACTGTGACTAAAACTGAGCTTCCCTACGCACATGGAAGCAAGAGAAATGCTGATTTCATCAAGCCCAGTTACATACTCAGAATCTGTACTACTGCGCAAATAGGCATGTCTCTGTAGGCAAAAAACTCATTTCTGACAAAGTTGCCCAAATGCATCTCAGAAGTGTGCAACTTGTTCCCTGAGTTAGAAAACATCGAGAAACGTTCGTTTCTGCTAGCGCTGTGCTTCTACACATGTATTTGCTGAACGGTGAAAGCGCACAGTAATGCACTTTTCTCCCAGCAAATACACTGTTTCTAAGGAAATGGGAACACACTGAGGAGACACTTGTGGGAGCTACTGTGACTAAAACTGAGCTTCCCTACGCACAGGGAAGCAAGAGAAATGCTGATTTCATCAAGCCCAGTTACATACTCAGAATCTGTACTACTGCGCAAATAGGCATGTCTCTTTAGGCAAAAAACTCATTTCTGACAAAGTTGCCCAAATGCATCTCAGAAGTGTGCAACTTGTTCCCTGAGTTAGAAAACGTCGAGAAACGGTCGTTTCTGCTAGCGCTGTGCTTCTACACATGTACTTGCTGAACGGTGAAAGCGCACAGTAATGCACTTTACTCCCAGCAAATACACTGTTTCTAAGGAAATGGAAACACACTGAGGAGACACTTGTGGGAGCTACTGTGACTAAAACTGAGCTTCCCTACGCACAGGGAAGCAAGAGAAATGCTGATTTCATCAAGCCCAGTTACATACTCAGAATCTGTACTACTGCGCAAATAGGCATGTCTCTGTAGGCAAAAAACTCATTTCGGACAAAGTTGCCCAAATGCATCTCAGAAGTGTGCAACTTGTTCCCTGAGTTAGAAAACGTCGAGAAACGGTCGTTTCTGCTAGCGCTGTGCTTCTACACATGTATTTGCTGAACGGTGAAAGCGCACAGTAATGCACTTTTCTCCCAGCAAATACACTGTTTCTAAGGAACTGGGAACACACTGAGGAGACACTTGTGGGAGCTACTGTGACTAAAACTGAGCTTCCCTACGCACAGGGAAGCAAGAGAAATGCTGATTTCATCAAGCCCAGTTACATACTCAGAATCTGTACTACTGCGCAAATA
Organism: Acomys minous; assembly: GCF_964271855.1. Classification (NCBI taxonomy): domain Eukaryota; kingdom Metazoa; phylum Chordata; class Mammalia; order Rodentia; family Muridae; genus Acomys; species Acomys minous. Next base: position 127,427,610 of record NC_140488.1, on the reverse strand, counting down.
GGCATGTCTCTTTAGGCAAAATCTCATTTCTGACAAAGTTGCCCAAATGCATCTCAGAAGTGTGCAACTTGTTCCCTGAGTTAGAAAACGTCGAGAAATGGTCGTTTCTGCTAGCGCTGTGCTTCTACACATGTATTTGCTGAACGGTGAAAGCGCACAGTAATGCACTTTTCTCCCAGCAAATACACTGTTTCTAAGGAACTGGGAACACACTGAGGAGACACTTGTGGGAGCTACTGTGACTAAAACTCAGCTTCCCTACGCACAGGGAAGCAAGAGAAATGCTGATTTCATCAAGCCCAGTTACATACTCAGAATCTGTACTACTGCGCAAATAGGCATGTCTCTGTAGGCAAAAAACTCATTTCTGACAAAGTTGCCCAAATGCGTCTCAGAAGTGTGCAACTTGTTCCCTGAGTTAGAAAACGACGAGAAACGGTCTTTTCTGCTAGCGCTGTGCTTCTACACATGTATTTGCTGAACGGTGAAAGCGCACAGTAGTGCACATTTCTCCCAGCAAAAACACTGTTTCTAAGGAAATGGGAACACACTGAGGAGACACTTGTGGGAGCTACTGTGACTAAAACTGAGCTTCCCTACGCACAGGGAAGCAAGAGAAATGCTGATTTCATCAAGCCCAGTTACATACTCAGAATCTGTACTACTGCGCAAATAGGCATGTCTCTGTAGGCAAAAAACTCATTTCTGACAAAGTTGCCCAAATGCATCTCAGAAGTGTGCAACTTGTTCCCTGAGTTAGAAAACGTCGAGAAACGGTCGTTTCTGCTAGCGTTGTGCTTCTACACATGTATTTGCTGAACGGTGAAAGCGCACAGTAATGCACTTTTCTCCCAGCAAATACACTGTTTCTAAGGAACTGGGAACACACTGAGGAGACACTTGTGGGAGCTACTGTGACTAAAACTGAGCTTCCCTACGCACAGGGAAGGAAGAGAAATGCTGATTTCATCAAGCCCAGTTACATACTCAGAATCTGTACTACTACGCAAATAGGCATGTCTCTGTAGGCAAAAAACTCATTTCTGACAAAGTTGCCCAAATGCATCTCAGAAGTGTGCAACTTGTTCCCTGAGTTAGAAAACGACGAGAAACGGTCTTTTCTGCTAGCGCTGTGCTTCTACACATGTATTTGCTGAACGGTGAAAGCGCACAGTAGTGCACATTTCTCCCAGCAAAAACACTGTTTCTAAGGAAATGGGAACACACTGAGGAGACACTTGTGGGAGCTACTGTGACTAAAACTGAGCTTCCCTACGCACAGGGAAGCAAGAGAAATGCTGATTTCATCAAGCCCAGTTACATACTCAGAATCTGTACTACTGCGCAAATAGGCATGTCTCTGTAGGCAAAAAACTCATTTCTGACAAAGTTGCCCAAATGCATCTCAGAAGTGTGCAACTTGTTCCCTGAGTTAGAAAACGTCGAGAAACGGTCGTTTCTGCTAGCGTTGTGCTTCTACACATGTATTTGCTGAACGGTGAAAGCGCACAGTAATGCACTTTTCTCCCAGCAAATACACTGTTTCTAAGGAACTGGGAACACACTGAGGAGACACTTGTGGGAGCTACTGTGACTAAATCTGAGCTTCCCTACGCACAGGGAAGCAAGAGAAATGCTGATTTCATCAAGCCCAGTTACATACTCAGAATCTGTACTACTGCGCAAATAGGCATGTCTCTGTAGGCAAAAAACTCATTTCTGACAAAGTTGCCCAAATGCATCTCAGAAGTGTGCAACTTGTTCCCTGAGTTAGAAAACGTCGAGAAACGGTCGTTTCTGCTAGCGCTGTGCTTCTACACATGTATTTGCTGAACGGTGAAAGCGCACAGTAATGCACTTTTCTCCCAGCAAATACACTGTTTCTAAGGAAATGGGAACACACTGAGGAGACACTTGTGGGAGCTACTGTGACTAAAACTCAGCTTCCCTACGCACAGGGAAGCAAGAGAAATGCTGATTTCATCAAGCCCAGTTACATACTCAGAATCTGTACTACTGCGCAAATAGGCATGTCTCTGTAGGCAAAAAACTCATTTCTGACAAAGTTGCCCAAATGCATCTCAGAAGTGTGCAACTTGTTCCCTGAGTTAGAAAACGTTGAGAATCGGTCTTTTCTGCTAGCGCTGTGCTTCTACACATGTATTTGCTGAACGGAGAAAGCGCACAGTAATGCACTTTCTCCCAGCAAATACACTGTTTCTAAGGAAATGGGAACACACTGAGGAGACAATTGTGGGAGCTACTGTGACTAAAACTGAGCTTCCCTATGCACAGGGAAGCAAGAGAAATGCTGATTTCATCAAGCCCAGTTACATACTCAGAATCTGTACTACTGCGCAAATACGCATGTCTCTGTAGGCAAAAAACTCATTTCTGACAAAGCTGCCCAAATGCATCTCAGAAGTGTGCAACTTGTTCCCTGAGTTAGAAAACGTCGAGAAACGGTCGTTTCTGGTAGCGTTGTGCTTCTACACATGTATTTGCTGAACGGAGAAAGCGCACAGTAATGCACTTTTCTCCCAGCAAATACACTGTTTCTAAGGAAATGGGAACACACTGAGGAGACACTTGTGGGAGCTACTGTGACTAAAACTGAGCTTCCCTACGCACAGGGAAGCAAGAGAAATGCTGATTTCATCCAGCCCAGTTACATACTCAGAATCTGTACTACTGCGCAAATAGGCATGTCTCTGTAGGCAAAAAACTCATTTCTGACAAAGTTGCCCAAATGCATCTCAGAAGTGTGCAACTTGTTCCCTGAGTTAGAAAACATCGAGAAACGTTCGTTTCTGCTAGCGCTGTGCTTCTACACATGTATTTGTTGAACGGTGAAAGCGCACAGTAATGCACTTTTCTCCCAGCAAATACACTGTTTCTAAGGAAATGGGAACACACTGAGGAGACACTTGTGGGAGCTACTGTGACTAAAACTGAGCTTCCCTACGCACAGGGAAGCAAGAGAAATGCTGATTTCATCAAGCCCAGTTACATATTCAGAATCTGTACTATTGCGCGAATAGGCATGTCTCTGTAGGCAAAAAACTAATTTCTGACAAAGTTGCCCAAATGCATCTCAGAATGGGGACCTTGTTCCCTGAGTTAGAAAACGTCGAAAAACGGTCGTTTCTCCTAGCGTTGTGCTTCTACACATGTATTTACTGAACGGTGAAAGCGCACAGTAATGCACTTTTCTCCCAGCAAATACACTGTTTCTAAGGAACAGGGAACACACTGAGGAGACACTTGTGGGAGCTACTGTGACTAAAACTGAGCTTCCCTACGCACAGGGAAGCAAGAGAAATGCTGATTTCATCAAGCCCAGTTACATACTCAGAATCTGTACTACTGCGCAAATAGGCATGTCTCTGTAGGCAAAAAACTCATTTCTGACAAAGTTGCCCAAATGCATCTCAGAAGTGTGCAACTTGTTCCCTGAATTAGAAAACATCGAGAAACGTTCGTTTCTGCTAGCGCTGTGCTTCTACACATGTATTTGCTGAACGGTGAAAGCGCACAGTAATGCACTTTTCTCCCAGCAAATACACTGTTTCTAAGGAAATGGGAACACACTGAGGAGACACTTGTGGGAGCTACTGTGACTAAAACTCAGCTTCCCTACGCACAGGGAAGCAAGAGAAATGCTGATTTCATCAAGCCCAGTTACATACTCAGAATCTGTACTACTGCGCAAATAGGCATGTCTCTGTAGGCAAAAAACTCATTTCTGACAAAGTTGCCCAAATGCATCTCAGAAGTGTGCAACTTGTTCCCTGAGTTAGAAAACGTTGAGAATCGGTCTTTTCTGCTAGCGCTGTGCTTCTACACATGTATTTGCTGAACGGAGAAAGCGCACAGTAATGCACTTTCTCCCAGCAAATACACTGTTTCTAAGGAAATGGGAACACACTGAGGAGACAATTGTGGGAGCTACTGTGACTAAAACTGAGCTTCCCTATGCACAGGGAAGCAAGAGAAATGCTGATTTCATCAAGCCCAGTTACATACTCAGAATCTGTACTACTGCGCAAATACGCATGTCTCTGTAGGCAAAAAACTCATTTCTGACAAAGCTGCCCAAATGCATCTCAGAAGTGTGCAACTTGTTCCCTGAGTTAGAAAACGTCGAGAAACGGTCGTTTCTGGTAGCGTTGTGCTTCTACACATGTATTTGCTGAACGGAGAAAGCGCACAGTAATGCACTTTTCTCCCAGCAAATACACTGTTTCTAAGGAAATGGGAACACACTGAGGAGACACTTGTGGGAGCTACTGTGACTAAAACTGAGCTTCCCTACGCACAGGGAAGCAAGAGAAATGCTGATTTCATCCAGCCCAGTTACATACTCAGAATCTGTACTACTGCGCAAATAGGCATGTCTCTGTAGGCAAAAAACTCATTTCTGACAAAGTTGCCCAAATGCATCTCAGAAGTGTGCAACTTGTTCCCTGAGTTAGAAAACATCGAGAAACGTTCGTTTCTGCTAGCGCTGTGCTTCTACACATGTATTTGTTGAACGGTGAAAGCGCACAGTAATGCACTTTTCTCCCAGCAAATACACTGTTTCTAAGGAAATGGGAACACACTGAGGAGACACTTGTGGGAGCTACTGTGACTAAAACTGAGCTTCCCTACGCACAGGGAAGCAAGAGAAATGCTGATTTCATCAAGCCCAGTTACATATTCAGAATCTGTACTATTGCGCGAATAGGCATGTCTCTGTAGGCAAAAAACTAATTTCTGACAAAGTTGCCCAAATGCATCTCAGAATGGGGACCTTGTTCCCTGAGTTAGAAAACGTCGAAAAACGGTCGTTTCTCCTAGCGTTGTGCTTCTACACATGTATTTACTGAACGGTGAAAGCGCACAGTAATGCACTTTTCTCCCAGCAAATACACTGTTTCTAAGGAACAGGGAACACACTGAGGAGACACTTGTGGGAGCTACTGTGACTAAAACTGAGCTTCCCTACGCACAGGGAAGCAAGAGAAATGCTGATTTCATCAAGCCCAGTTACATACTCAGAATCTGTACTACTGCGCAAATAGGCATGTCTCTGTAGGCAAAAAACTCATTTCTGACAAAGTTGCCCAAATGCATCTCAGAAGTGTGCAACTTGTTCCCTGAATTAGAAAACATCGAGAAACGTTCGTTTCTGCTAGCGCTGTGCTTCTACACATGTATTTGCTGAACGGTGAAAGCGCACAGTAATGCACTTTTCTCCCAGCAAATACACTGTTTCTAAGGAAATGGGAACACACTGAGGAGACACTTGTGGGAGCTACTGTGACTAAAACTGAGCTTCCCTACGCACAGGGAAGCAAGAGAAATGCTGATTTCATCAAGCCCAGTTACGTACTCAGAGTCTGTACTACTGCGCAAATAGGCATGTCTCTGTAGGCAAAAAACTCATTTCTGACAAAGTTGCCCAAATGCATCTCAGAAGTGTGCAACTTGTTCCCTGAGTTAGAAAACGTCGAAAAACGGTCGTTTCTGCTAGCGCTGTGCTTCTACACATATACTTGCTGAAGGTTGAAAGCGCACAGTAATGTACTTTTCTCCCAGCACATACACTGTTTCTAAGGAAATGGGAACACACTGAGGAGACACATGTGGGAGCTACTGTGACTAAAACTGAGCTTCCCTACGCACAGGGAAGCAAGAGAAATGCTGATTTAATCAAGCCCAGCTACATACTCAGAATCTGTACTACTGCGCAAATAGGCATGTCTCTTTAGGCAAAAAACTCATTTCTGACAAAGTTGCCCAAATGCATCTCAGAAGTGTGCAACTTGTTCCCTGAGTTAGAAAACGTCGAGAAACGGTCGTTTCTGCTAGCGCTGTGCTTCTACACATGTACTTGCTGAACGGTGAAAGCGCACAGTAATGCACTTTTCTCCCAGCAAATAAACTGTTTCTAAGGAAATGGGAACACACTGAGGAGACACTTGTGGGAGCTACTGTGACTAAAACTGAGCTTCCCTACGCACAAGGAAGCAAGAGAAATGCTGATATCATCAAGCCCAGTTACATACTCAGAATCTGTACTACTGCGCAAATAGGCATGTCTCTTTAGGCAAAAAACTCATTTCTGACAAAGTTGCCCAAATGCATCTCAGAAGTGTGCTACTTGTTCTCTGAGTTAGAAAACGTCGAGAAACGTACGTTTCTGCTAGCGCTGTGCATCTACACATGTACTTGCTGAACGGTGAAAGCGCACAGTAATGCACTTTTCTCCCAGCAAATACACTGTTTCTAAGGAAATGGGAACACACTGAGGAGACACTTGTGGGAGCTACGGTGACTAAAACTGAGCTTCCCTACGCACAGGGAAGCAAGAGAAATGCTGATTTCATCAAGCCCAGTTACATACTCAGAATCTGTACTACTGCGCAAATAGGCATGTCTCTTTAGGCAAAAAACTCATTTCTGACAAAGTTGCCCAAATGCATCTCAGAAGTGTGCAACTTGTTCTCTGAGTTAGAAAACGTCGAGAAACGGTTGTTTCTGCTAGCGCTGTGCTTCTACACATGTACTTGCTGAACGGTGAAAGCACACAGTAATGCACTTTTCTCCCAGCAAATACACTTTTTCTAAGGAAATGGGAACACACTGAGGAGACACTTGTGGGAGCTACGGTGACTAAAACTGAGCTTCCCTACGCACAGGGAATCAAGAGAAATGCTGATTTCATCAAGCCCAGTTACATACTCAGAATCTGTACTACTGCGCAAATAGGCATGTCTCTTTAGGCAAAAAACTCATTTCTGACAAAGTTGCCCAAATGCATCTCAGAAGTGTGCAACTTGTTCCCTGAGTTAGAAAACGTCGAGAAACGTTCGTTTCTGCTAGCGCTGTGCTTCTACACATGTATTTGCTGAACGATGAAAGCACACAGGAATGCACTTTTCTCCCAGCAAATACACTGTTTCTAAGGAAATGGGAACACACTGAGGAGACACTTGTGCGAGCTACTGTGACTAAAACTCAGCTTCCCTACGCACAGGGAAGCAAGAGAAATGCTGATTTCATCAAGCCCAGTTACATACTCAGAATCTGTCCTACTACGCAAATAGGCATGTCTCTTTAGGCATAAAACTCATTTCTGACAAAGTTGCCCAAATGCATCTCAGAAGTGTGCAACTTGTTCCCTGAGTTAGAAAACGTCGAGAAACGGTCCTTTCTGCTAGTGCTGTGCTTCTACACATGTACTTGCTGAACGGTGAAAGCGCACAGTAATGTACTTTTCTCCCAGAAAATACACTGTTTCTAAGGAAATGGGAACACACTGAGGAGACACTTGTGGGAGCTACGGTGACTAAAACTGAGCTTCCCTACGCACAGGGAAGCAAGAGAAATGCTGATTTCATCAAGCCCAGTTACATACTCAGAATCTGTACTACTGCGCAAATAGGCATATCTCTTTAGGCAAAAAACTCATTTCTGACAAAGTTGCCAAAATGCATCTCAGAAGTGTGCAACTTGTTCCCTGAGTTAGAAAACGTCGAGAAACGGTCGTTTCTGCTAGCGCTGTGCTTCTACACATGTACTTGCTGAACGGTGAAAGCGCACAGTAATGCACTTTTCTCCCAGCAAATACACTTTTTCTAAGGAAATGGGAACACACTGAGGAGACACTTGTGGGAGCTACTGTGACTAAAACTGAGCTTCCCTACGCACAGGGAAGCAAGAGAAATGCTGATTTCATCAAGCCCAGTTACATACTCAGAATCTGTACTACTGCGCAAATAGGCATGTCTCTGTAGGCAAAAAACTCATTTCTGACAAAGTTGCCAAAATGCATCTCAGAAGTGTGCAACTTGTTCCCTGAGTTAGAAAACGTCGAGAAACGGTCGTTTCTGCTAGCGCTGTGCTTCTACACATGTACTTGCTGAACGGTGAAAGCGCACAGTAATGCACTTTTCTCCCAGCAAATACACTGTTTCTAAGGAAATGGGAACACACTGAGGAGACAATTGTGGGAGCTACTGTGACTAAAACTGAGCTTCCCTACGCACAGGGAAGCAAGAGAAATGCTGATTTCATCAAGCCCAGTTACATACTCAGAATCTGTACTACTGCGCAAATAGGCATGTCTCTTTAGGCAAAAAACTCATTTCTGACAAAGTTGCCCAAATGCATCTCGGAAGTGTGCAACTTGTTCTCTGAGTTAGAAAACGTCGAGAAACGTGCGTTTCTGCTAGCGCTGTGCATCTACACATGTACTTGCTGAACGGTGAAAGCGCACAGTAATGCACTTTTCTCCCAGCAAATACACTGTTTCTAGGGAAATGGGAACACACTGAGGAGACACTTGTGGGAGCTACTGTGACTAAAACTGAGCTTCCCTACGCACAGGGAAGCAAGAGAAATGCTGATTTCATCAAGCCCAGTTACATACTCAGAATCTGTACTACTGCGCAAATAGGCATGTCTCTGTAGGCAAAAAACTCATTTCTGACAAAGTTGCCCAAATGCATCTCAGAAGTGTGCAACTTGTTCCCTGAGTTAGAAAACGTCGAGAAACGGTCGTTTCTGCTAGCGCTGTGCTTCTACACATGTATTTGCTGAACGGTGAAAGCGCACAGTAATGCACTTTTCTCCCAGCAAATACACTGTTTCTAAGGAAATGGGAACACACTGAGGAGACACTTGTGGGAGCTACTGTGACTAAAACTGAGCTTCCCTACGCACAGGGAAGCAAGAGAAATGCTGATTTCATCAAGCCCAGTTACATACTCAGAATCTGTACTACTGCGCAATTAGGCATGTCTCTTTAGGCAAAAAACTCATTTCTGACAAAGTTGCCCAAATGCATCTCAGAAGTGTGCAACTTGTTCCCTGAGTTAGAAAACGTCGAGAAACGGTCGTTTCTGCTAGCGCTGTGCTTCTACACATGTACTTGCTGAACGGTGAAAGCGCACAGTAATACACTTTTCTCCCAGCAAATACACTGTTTCTAAGGAAATGGGAACACACTGAGGAGACACTTGTGAGAGCTACTGTGACTAAAACTGAGCTTCCCTACGCACAGGGAAGCAAGAGAAATGCTGATTTCATCAAGCCCAGTTACATACTCAGAATCTGTACTACTGCGCAAATAGGCATGTCTCTTTAGGCAAAAAACTCATTTCTGACAAAGTTGCCCAAATGCATCTCAGAAGTGTGCAACTTGTTCCCTGAGTTAGAAAACGTCGAGAAACGGTCGTTTCTGCTAGCGCTGTGCTTCTACACATGTACTTGCTGAACGGTGAAAGCGCACAGTAATGTACTTTTCTCCCAGCAAATACACTGTTTCTAAGGAAATGGGAACACACTGAGGAGACACTTGTGGGAGCTACTGTGACTAAAACTGAGCTTCCCTACGCACAGGGAAGCAAGAGAAATGCTGATTTCATCAAGCCCAGTTACATACTCAGAATCTGTACTACTGCGCAAATAGGCATGTCTCTGTAGGCAAAAAACTCATTTCTGACAAAGTTGCCCAAATGCATCTCAGAAGTGTGCAACTTGTTCCCTGAGTTAGAAAACGTCGTGAAACGTTCGTTTCTGCTAGCGCTGTGCTTCTACACATGTATTTGCTGAACGGTGAAAGCGCACAGTAATGCACTTTTCTCCCAGCAAATACACTGTTTCTAAGGAAATGGGAACACACTGAGGAGACACTTGTGGGAGCTACTGTGACTAAAACTGAGCTTCCCTACGCACAGGGAAGCAAGAGAAATGCTGATTTCATCAAGCCCAGTTACATACTCAGAATCTGTACTACTGCGCAAATAGGCATGTCTCTTTAGGCAAAAAACTCATTTCTGACAAAGTTGCCCAAATGCATCTCAGAAGTGTGCAACTTGTTCCCTGAGTTAGAAAACGTCGAGAAACGGTCGTTTCTGCTAGCGCTGTGCTTCTACACATGTACTTGCTGAACGGTGAAAGCGCACAGTAATACACTTTTCTCCCAGCAAATACACTGTTTCTAAGGAAATGGGAACACACTGAGGAGACACTTGTGGGAGCTACTGTGACTAAAACTGAGCTTCCCTACGCACAGGGAAGCAAGAGAAATGCTGATTTCATCAAGCCCAGTTACATACTCAGAATCTGTACTACTGCGCAATTAGGCATGTCTCTTTAGGCAAAAAACTCATTTCTGACAAAGTTGCCCAAATGCATCTCAGAAGTGTGCAACTTGTTCCCTGAGTTAGAAAACGTCGAGAAACGGTCGTTTCTGCTAGCGCTGTGCTTCTACACATGTACTTGCTGAACGGTGAAAGCGCACAGTAATACACTTTTCTCCCAGCAAATACACTGTTTCTAAGGAAATGGGAACACACTGAGGAGACACTTGTGGGAGCTACTGTGACTAAAACTGAGCTTCCCTACGCACAGGGAAGCAAGAGAAATGCTGATTTCGTCAAGCCCAGTTACATACTCAGAATCTGTACTACTGCGCAAATAGGCATGTCTCTTTAGGCAAAAAACTCATTTCTGACAAAGTTGCCCAAATGCATCTCAGAAGTGTGCAACTTGTTCCCTGAGTTAGAAAACGTTGAGAAACGGTCGTTTCTGCTAGCGCTGTGCTTCTACACATGTACTTGCTGAACGGTGAAAGCGCACAGTAATGTACTTTTCTCCCAGCAAATACACTGTTTCTAAGGAAATGGGAACACACTGAGGAGACACTTGTGGGAGCTACTGTGACTAAAACTGAGCTTCCCTACGCACAGGGAAGCAAGAGAAATGCTGATTTCATCAAGCCCAGTTACATACTCAGAATCTGTACTACTGCGCAAATAGGCATGTCTCTGTAGGCAAAAAACTCATTTCTGACAAAGTTGCCCAAATGCATCTCAGAAGTGTGCAAATTGTTCCCTGAGTTAGAAAACGTCGAGAAACGGTCGATTCTGCTAGCGCTGTGCTTCTACACATGTATTTGCTGAACGGTGAAAGCGCACAGTAATGCACTTTTCTCCCAGCAAATACACTGTTTGTAAGGAAATGGGAACACACTGAGGAGACACTTGTGGGAGCTACTGTGACTAAAACTGAGCTTCCCTACGCACAGGGAAGCAAGAGAAATGCTGATTTCATCAAGCCCAGTTACATACTCAGAATCTGTACTACTGCACAAATAGGCATTTCTCTTTAGGCAAAAAACTCATTTCTGACAAAGTTGCCCAAATGCATCTCAGAAGTGTGCAACTTCTTCCCTGAGTTAGAAAACGTCGAGAAACGGTCGTTTCTGCTAGCGCTGTGCTTCTACACATGTACTTGCTGAACGTTGAAAGCGCACAGTAATGTACTTTTCTCCCAGCAAATACACTGTTTCTAAGGAAATGGGAACACACTGAGGAGACACTTGTGGGAGCTACTGTGACTAAAACTGAGCTTCCCTACGCACAGGGAAGCAAGAGAAATGCTGATTTCATCTAGCCCAGCTACATACTCAAAATCTGTACTACTGCGCAAATAGGCATGTCTCTTTAGGCAAAAAATTCATTTCTGACAAAGTTGCCCAAATGCATCTCAGAAGTGTGCAACTTGTTCCCTGAGTTAGAAAACGTCGAGAAACGGTCGTTTCTGCTAGCGCTGTGCTTCTACACATGTATTTGCAGAACGGTGAAAGCGCACAGTAATGCACTTTTCTCCCAGCAAATACACTGTTTATAAGGAAATGGGAACACACTGAGGAGACACTTGTGGGATCTACAGTGACTAAAACTGAGCTTCCCTACGCACCGGGAAGCAAGAGAAATCCTGATTTCATCAAGCCCAGTTACATACTCAGAATTTGTACTACTGCGCAAATAGGCATGTCTCTTTAGGCAAAAACCTCATTTCAGACAAAGTTGCCCAAATGCATCTCAGAAGTGTGCAACTTGTTCCCTGAGTTAGAAAACGTCGAGAAACGGTCGTTTCTGCTAGCGCTGTGCTTCTACACATGTACTTGCTGAACGGTGAAAGCGCACAGTAATGCACTTTTCTCCCAGCAAATACACTGTTTCTAAGGAAATGGGAACACACTGAGGAGACACTTGTGGGAGCTACTGTGACTAAAACTGAGCTTCCCTACGCACAGGGAAGCAAGAGAAATGCTGATTTCATCAAGCCCAGTTACATACTCAGAATCTGTACTACTGCGCAAATAGGCATGTCTCTTTAGGCAAAAAACTCATTTCTGACAAAGGTGCCCAAATGCATCTCAGAAGTGTGCAACTTGTTCCCTGAGTTAGAAAACGTCGAGAAACGGTCGTTTCTGCTAGCGCTGTGCTTCTACACATGTATTTGCTGAACGGTGAAAGCGCACAGTAATGCACATTTCTCCCAGCAAAAACACTGTTTCTAAGGAAATGGGAACACACTGAGGAGACACTTGTGGGAGCTACTGTGACTAAAACTGAGCTTCCCTACGCACAGGGAAGCAAGAGAAATGCTGATTTCATCAAGCCCAGTTACATACTCAGAATCTGTACTACTGCGCAAATAGGCATGTCTCTTTAGGCAAAAAACTCATTTCTGACAAAGTTGCCCAAATGCATCTCAGAAGTGTGCAACTTGTTCCCTGAGTTAGAAAACATCGAGAAACGGTCGTTTCTGCTAGCGTTGTGCTTCTACACATGTATTTGCTGAACGGTGAAAGCGCACAGTAATGCACTTTTCTCCCAGCAAATACACTGTTTCTAAGGAACTGGGAACACACTGAGGAGACACTTGTGGGAGCTACTGTGACTAAAACTGAGCTTCCCTACCCACAGGGAAGCAAGAGAAATGCTGATTTCATCAAGCCCAGTTACCTACTCAGAATCTGTACTACTGCGCAAATAGGCATGTCTCTGTAGGCAAAAAACTCATTTCTGACAAAGTTGCCCAAATGCATCTCAGAAGTGTGCAACTTGTTCCCTGAGTTAGAAAACGTCGAGAAACGTTCGTTTCTGCTAGCGCTGTGCTTCTACACATGTATTTGCTGAACGGTGAAAGCGCACAGTAATGTACTTTTCTCCCAGCAAATACACTGTTTGTAAGGAAATGGGAACACACTGAGGAGACACTTGTGCGAGCTACTGTGACTAAAACTGAGCTTCCCTACGCACAGGGAAGCAAGAGAAATGCTGATTTCATCAAGCCCAGTTACATACTCAGAATCTGTACTACTGCGCAAATAGGCATGTCTCTGTAGGCAAAAAACTCATTTCTGACAAAGTTGCCCAAATGCATCTCAGAAGTGTGCAACTTGTTCCCTGAGTTAGAAAACGTCGAGAAACGGTCGTTTCTGCTAGCGCTGTGCTTCTACACATGTATTTGCTGAACGGTGAAAGCGCACAGTAATGCACATTTCTCCCAGCAAAAACAATGTTTCTAAGGAAATGGGAACACACTGAGGAGACACTTGTGGGAGCTACTGTGACTAAAACTGAGCTTCCCTACGCACAGGGAAGCAAGAGAAATGCTGATTTCATCAAGCCCAGTTACATACTCAGAATCTGTACTACTGCGCAAATAGGCATGTCTCTGTAGGCAAAAAACTCATTTCTTACAAAGTTGCCCAAATGCATCTCAGAAGTGTGCAACTTGTTCCCTGAGTTAGAAAACGTTGAGAAACGGTCGTTTCTGCTAGCGTTGTGCTTCTACACATGTATTTGCTGAACGGTGAAAGCGCACAGTAATGCACTTTTCTCCCAGCAAATACACTGTTTCTAAGGAACTGGGAACACACTGAGGAGACACTTGTGGGAGCTACTGTGACTAAAACTGAGCTTCCCTACGCACAGGGAAGCAAGAGAAATGCTGATTTCATCAAGCCCAGTTACATACTCAGAATCTGTACTACTGCGCAAATAGGCATGTCTCTGTAGGCAAAAAACTCATTTCTGACAAAGTTGCCCAAATGCATCTCAGAAGTGTGCAACTTGTTCCCTGAGTTAGAAAACATCGAGAAACGTTCGTTTCTGCTAGCGCTGTGCTTCTACACATGTCTTTGCTGAACGGTGAAAGCGCACAGTAATACACTTTTCTCCCAGCAAATACACTGTTTCTAAGGAAATGGGAACACACTGAGGAGACACTTGTGGGAGCTACTGTGACTAAAACTGAGCTTCCCTACGCACAGGGAAGCAAGAGAAATGCTGATTTCATCAAGCCCAGTTACATACTCAGAATCTGTACTACTGCGCAAATAGGCATGTCTCTTTAGGCAAAAAACTCATTTCTGACAAAGTTGCCCAAATGCATCTCAGAAGTGTGCAACTTGTTCCCTGAGTTAGAAAACGTCGAGAAACGGTCGTTTCTGCTAGCGCTGTGCTTCTACACATGTACTTGCTGAACGGTGAAAGCGCACAGTAATGCACTTTTCTCCCAGCAAATACACTGTTTCTAAGGAAATGGGAACACACTGAGGAGACACTTCTGCGAGCTACTGTGACTAAAACTGAGCTTCCCTACGCACAGGGAAGCAAGAGAAATGCTGATTTCATCAAGCCCAGTTACATACTCAGAATCTGTACTACTGCGCAAATACGCATGTCTCTGTAGGCAAAAAACTCATTTCTGACAAAGTTGCCCAAATGCATCTCAGAAGTGTGCAACTTGTTCCCTGAGTTAGAAAACGTCGAGAAACGGTCGTTTCTGCTAGCGCTGTGCTTCTACACATGTACTTGCTGAACGGTGAAAGCGCACAGTAATGCACTTTACTCCCAGCAAATACACTGTTTCTAAGGAAATGGGAACACACTGAGGAGACACTTGTGGGAGCTACTGTGACTAAAACTGAGCTTCCCTACGCACAGGGAAGCAAGAGAAATGCTGATTTCATCAAGCCCAGTTACATACTCAGAATCTGTACTACTGCGCAAATAGGCATGTCTCTGTAGGCAAAAAACTCATTTCGTACAAAGTTGCCCAAATGCACCTCAGAAGTGTGCAACTTGTTCCCAGAGTTAGAAAACGTCGAGAAACGGTCGTTTCTGCTAGCGCTGTGCTTCTACACATGTATTTGCTGAACGGTGAAAGCGCACAGTAATGCACTTTTCTCCCAGCAAATACACTGTTTGTAAGGAAATGGGAACACACTGAGGAGACACTTGTGCGAGCTACTGTGACTAAAACTCAGCTTCCCTACGCACAGGGAAGCAAGAGAAATGCTGATTTCATCAAGCCCAGTTACATACTCAGAATCTGTACTACTGCGCAAATAGGCATGTCTCTTTAGGCAAAATCTCATTTCTGACAAAGTTGCCCAAATGCATCTCAGAAGTGTGCAACTTGTTCCCTGAGTTAGAAAACGTCGAGAAACGGTCGTTTCTTCTAGCGCTGTGCTTCTACACATGTATTTGCTGAACGGTGAAAGCGCACAGTAATGCACTTTTCTCCCAGCAAATACACTGTTTCTAAGGAACTGGGAACACACTGAGGAGACACTTGTGGGAGCTACTGTGACTAAAACTCAGCTTCCCTATGCACAGGGAAGCAAGAGAAATGCTGATTTCATCAAGCCCAGTTACATACTCAGAATCTGTACTACTGCGCAAATAGGCATGTCTCTGTAGGCAAAAAACTCATTTCTGACAAAGTTGCCCAAATGCATCTCAGAAGTGTGCAACTTGTTCCCTGAGTTAGAAAACATCGAGAAACGTTCGTTTCTGCTAGTGCTGTGCTTCTACACATGTATTTCCTGAACGGTGAAAGCGCACAGTAATGCACTTTTCTCCCAGCAAATACACTGTTTCTAAGGAAATGGGAACACACTGAGGAGACACTTGTGGGAGCTACTGTGACTAAAACTGAGCTTCCCTACGCACAGGGAAGCAAGAGAAATGCCGATTTCATCAAGCCCAGTTACATACTCAGAATCTGTACTCCTGCGCAAATAGGCATGTCTCTGTAGGCAAAAAACTCATTTCTGACAAAGTTGCCCAAATGCATCTGAGAAGTGTGCAACCTGTTCCCTAAGTTAGAAAACGTCGAGAAACGGTCGTTTCTGCTAGTGCTGTGCTTCTACACATGTATTTGCTGAACGGTGAAAGCGCACAGTAGTGCACATTTCTCCCAGCAAAAACACTGTTTTTAAGGAAATGGGAACACACTGAGGAGACACTTGTGGGAGCTACTGTGACTAAAACTGAGCTTCCCTACGCACAGGGAAGCAAGAGAAATGCTGATTTCATCAAGCCCAGTTACATACTCAGAATCTGTACTACTGCGCAAATAGGCATGTCTCTGTAGGCAAAAAACTCATTTCTGACAAAGTTGCCCAAATGCATCTCAGAAGTGTGCAACTTGTTCCCTGAGTTAGAAAACGTCGAGAAACGGTCGTTTCTGCTAGCGCTGTGCTTCTACACATGTATTTGCTGAACGGTGAAGGCGCACAGTAATGCACTTTTCTCCCAGCAAATACACTGTTTGTAAGGAAATGGGAACACACTGAGGAGACACTTGTGCGAGCTACTGTGACTAAATCTCAGCTTCCCTACGCACAGGGAAGCAAGAGAAATGCTGATTTCATCAAGCCCAGTTACATACTCAGAATCTGTACTACTGCGCAAATAGGCATGTCTCTGTAGGCAAAAAACTCATTTCTGACAAAGTTGCCCAAATGCATCTCAGAAGTGTGCAACTTGTTCCCTGAGTTAGAAAACATCGAGAAACGTTCGTTTCTGCGAGAGCTGTGCTTCTACACATGTATTTGCTGAACGGTGAAAGCGCACAGTAATGCACTTTTCTCCCAGCAAATACACTGTTTCTAAGGAAATGGGAACACACTGAGGAGACACTTGTGGGAGCTACTGTGACTAAAACTCAGCTTCCCTACGCACAGGGAAGCAAGAGAAAGGCTGATTTCATCAAGCCCAGTTACATACTCAGAATCTGTACTACTGCGCAAATAGGCATGTCTCTGTAGGCAAAAAACTCATTTCTGACAAAGTTGCCCAAATGCATCTCAGAAGTGTGCAACTTGTTCCCTGAGTTAGAAAACGTCGAGAAACGGTCGTTTCTGCTAGCGCTGTGCTTCTACACATGTATTTGCTGAACGGTGAAAGCGCACAGTAATGCACTTTTCTCCCAGCAAATACACTGTTTCTAAGGAAATGGGAACACACTGAGGAGACACTTGTGGGAGCTACTGTGACTAAAACTCAGCTTCCCTACGCACAGGGAAGCAAGAGAAAGGCTGATTTCATCAAGCCCAGTTACATACTCAGAATCTGTACTACTGCGCAAATAGGCATGTCTCTGTAGGCAAAAAACTCATTTCTGACAAAGTTGCCCAAATGCATCTCAGAAGTGTGCAACTTGTTCCCTGAGTTAGAAAACGTCGAGAAACGGTCGTTTCTGCTAGCGCTGTGCTTCTACACATGTATTTGCTGAACGGTGAAAGCGCACAGTAATGCACATTTCTCCCAGCAAAAACACTGTTTCTAAGGAAATGGGAACACACTGAGGAGACACTTGTGGGAGCTACTGTGACTAAAACTGAGCTTCCCTACGCACAGGGAAGCAAGAGAAATGCTGATTTCATCAAGCCCAGTTACATACTCAGAATCTGTACTACTGCGCAAATAGGCATGTCTCTGTAGGCAAAAAACTCATTTCTGACAAAGTTGCCCAAATGCATCTCAGAAGTGTGCAACTTGTTCCCTGAGTTAGAAAACGTCGAGAAACGGTCGTTTCTGCTAGCGCTGTGCTTCTACACATGTATTTGCTGAACGGTGAAAGCGCACAGTAATGCACATTTCTCCCAGCAAAAACACTGTTTCTAAGGAAATGGGAACACACTGAGGAGACACTTGTGGGAGCTACTGTGACTAAAACTGAGCTTCCCTACGCACAGGGAAGCAAGAGAAATGCTGATTTCATCAAGCCCAGTTACATACTCAGAATCTGTACTACTGCGCAAATAGGCATGTCTCTGTAGGCAAAAAACTCATTTCTGACAAAGTTGCCCAAATGCATCTCAGAAGTGTGCAACTTGTTCCCTGAGTTAGAAAACGTCGAGAAACGGTCGTTTCTGCTAGCGCTGTGCTTCTACACATGTATTTGCTGAACGGTGAAGGCGCACAGTAATGCACTTTTCTCCCAGCAAATACACTGTTTGTAAGGAAATGGGAACACACTGAGGAGACACTTGTGCGAGCTACTGTGACTAAATCTCAGCTTCCCTACGCACAGGGAAGCAAGAGAAATGCTGATTTCATCAAGCCCAGTTACATACTCAGAATCTGTACTACTGCGCAAATAGGCATGTCTCTGTAGGCAAAAAACTCATTTCTGACAAAGTTGCCCAAATGCATCTCAGAAGTGTGCAACTTGTTCCCTGAGTTAGAAAACATCGAGAAACGTTCGTTTCTGCGAGAGCTGTGCTTCTACACATGTATTTGCTGAACGGTGAAAGCGCACAGTAATGCACTTTTCTCCCAGCAAATACACTGTTTCTAAGGAAATGGGAACACACTGAGGAGACACTTGTGGGAGCTACTGTGACTAAAACTCAGCTTCCCTACGCACAGGGAAGCAAGAGAAAGGCTGATTTCATCAAGCCCAGTTACATACTCAGAATCTGTACTACTGCGCAAATAGGCATGTCTCTGTAGGCAAAAAACTCATTTCTGACAAAGTTGCCCAAATGCATCTCAGAAGTGTGCAACTTGTTCCCTGAGTTAGAAAACGTCGAGAAACGGTCGTTTCTGCTAGCGCTGTGCTTCTACACATGTATTTGCTGAACGGTGAAAGCGCACAGTAATGCACATTTCTCCCAGCAAAAACACTGTTTCTAAGGAAATGGGAACACACTGAGGAGACACTTGTGGGAGCTACTGTGACTAAAACTGAGCTTCCCTACGCACAGGGAAGCAAGAGAAATGCTGATTTCATTAAGCACAGTTACATACTCAGAATCTGTACTACTCCGCAAATAGGCATGTCTCTGTAGGCAAAAAACTCATTTCTGACAAAGTTGCCCAAATGCATCTCAGAAGTGTGCAACTTGTTCCCTGAGTTAGAAAACGTCGAGAAACGTTCGTTTCTGCTAGCCTTGTGCTTCTACACATGTATTTGCTGAACGGTGAAAGCGCACAGTAATGCACTTTTCTCCCAGCAAATACACTGTTTCTAAGGAAATGGGAACACACTGAGGAGACACTTGTGGGAGCTACTGTGACTAAAACTGAGCTTCCCTACGCACAGGGAAGCAAGAGAAATGCTGATTTCATCAAGCCCAGTTACATACTCAGAATCTGTACTACTGCGCAAATAGGCATGTCTCTTTAGGCAAAAAACTCATTTCTGACAAAGTTGCCCAAATGCATCTCAGAAGTGTGCAACTTGTTCCCTGAGTTAGAAAACGTCGAGAAACGGTCGTTTCTGCTAGCGCTGTGCTTCTACACATGTACTTGCTGAACGGTGAAAGCGCACAGTAATGCACTTTTCTCCCAGCAAATACACTGTTTCTAAGGAAATGGGAACACACTGAGGAGACACTTCTGCGAGCTACTGTGACTAAAACTGAGCTTCCCTACGCACAGGGAAGCAAGAGAAATGCTGATTTCATCAAGCCCAGTTACATACTCAGAATCTGTACTACTGCGCAAATACGCATGTCTCTGTAGGCAAAAAACTCATTTCTGACAAAGTTGCCCAAATGCATCTCAGAAGTGTGCAACTTGTTCCCTGAGTTAGAAAACGTCGAGAAACGGTCGTTTCTGCTAGCGCTGTGCTTCTACACATGTACTTGCTGAACGGTGAAAGCGCACAGTAATGCACTTTACTCCCAGCAAATACACTGTTTCTAAGGAAATGGGAACACACTGAGGAGACACTTGTGGGAGCTACTGTGACTAAAACTGAGCTTCCCTACGCACAGGGAAGCAAGAGAAATGCTGATTTCATCAAGCCCAGTTACATACTCAGAATCTGTACTACTGCGCAAATAGGCATGTCTCTGTAGGCAAAAAACTCATTTCGTACAAAGTTGCCCAAATGCACCTCAGAAGTGTGCAACTTGTTCCCAGAGTTAGAAAACGTCGAGAAACGGTCGTTTCTGCTAGCGCTGTGCTTCTACACATGTATTTGCTGAACGGTGAAAGCGCACAGTAATGCACTTTTCTCCCAGCAAATACACTGTTTGTAAGGAAATGGGAACACACTGAGGAGACACTTGTGCGAGCTACTGTGACTAAAACTCAGCTTCCCTACGCACAGGGAAGCAAGAGAAATGCTGATTTCATCAAGCCCAGTTACATACTCAGAATCTGTACTACTGCGCAAATAGGCATGTCTCTTTAGGCAAAATCTCATTTCTGACAAAGTTGCCCAAATGCATCTCAGAAGTGTGCAACTTGTTCCCTGAGTTAGAAAACGTCGAGAAACGGTCGTTTCTTCTAGCGCTGTGCTTCTACACATGTATTTGCTGAACGGTGAAAGCGCACAGTAATGCACTTTTCTCCCAGCAAATACACTGTTTCTAAGGAACTGGGAACACACTGAGGAGACACTTGTGGGAGCTACTGTGACTAAAACTCAGCTTCCCTATGCACAGGGAAGCAAGAGAAATGCTGATTTCATCAAGCCCAGTTACATACTCAGAATCTGTACTACTGCGCAAATAGGCATGTCTCTGTAGGCAAAAAACTCATTTCTGACAAAGTTGCCCAAATGCATCTCAGAAGTGTGCAACTTGTTCCCTGAGTTAGAAAACATCGAGAAACGTTCGTTTCTGCTAGTGCTGTGCTTCTACACATGTATTTCCTGAACGGTGAAAGCGCACAGTAATGCACTTTTCTCCCAGCAAATACACTGTTTCTAAGGAAATGGGAACACACTGAGGAGACACTTGTGGGAGCTACTGTGACTAAAACTGAGCTTCCCTACGCACAGGGAAGCAAGAGAAATGCCGATTTCATCAAGCCCAGTTACATACTCAGAATCTGTACTCCTGCGCAAATAGGCATGTCTCTGTAGGCAAAAAACTCATTTCTGACAAAGTTGCCCAAATGCATCTGAGAAGTGTGCAACCTGTTCCCTAAGTTAGAAAACGTCGAGAAACGGTCGTTTCTGCTAGTGCTGTGCTTCTACACATGTATTTGCTGAACGGTGAAAGCGCACAGTAGTGCACATTTCTCCCAGCAAAAACACTGTTTTTAAGGAAATGGGAACACACTGAGGAGACACTTGTGGGAGCTACTGTGACTAAAACTGAGCTTCCCTACGCACAGGGAAGCAAGAGAAATGCTGATTTCATCAAGCCCAGTTACATACTCAGAATCTGTACTACTGCGCAAATAGGCATGTCTCTGTAGGCAAAAAACTCATTTCTGACAAAGTTGCCCAAATGCATCTCAGAAGTGTGCAACTTGTTCCCTGAGTTAGAAAACGTCGAGAAACGGTCGTTTCTGCTAGCGCTGTGCTTCTACACATGTATTTGCTGAACGGTGAAGGCGCACAGTAATGCACTTTTCTCCCAGCAAATACACTGTTTGTAAGGAAATGGGAACACACTGAGGAGACACTTGTGCGAGCTACTGTGACTAAATCTCAGCTTCCCTACGCACAGGGAAGCAAGAGAAATGCTGATTTCATCAAGCCCAGTTACATACTCAGAATCTGTACTACTGCGCAAATAGGCATGTCTCTGTAGGCAAAAAACTCATTTCTGACAAAGTTGCCCAAATGCATCTCAGAAGTGTGCAACTTGTTCCCTGAGTTAGAAAACATCGAGAAACGTTCGTTTCTGCGAGAGCTGTGCTTCTACACATGTATTTGCTGAACGGTGAAAGCGCACAGTAATGCACTTTTCTCCCAGCAAATACACTGTTTCTAAGGAAATGGGAACACACTGAGGAGACACTTGTGGGAGCTACTGTGACTAAAACTCAGCTTCCCTACGCACAGGGAAGCAAGAGAAAGGCTGATTTCATCAAGCCCAGTTACATACTCAGAATCTGTACTACTGCGCAAATAGGCATGTCTCTGTAGGCAAAAAACTCATTTCTGACAAAGTTGCCCAAATGCATCTCAGAAGTGTGCAACTTGTTCCCTGAGTTAGAAAACGTCGAGAAACGGTCGTTTCTGCTAGCGCTGTGCTTCTACACATGTATTTGCTGAACGGTGAAAGCGCACAGTAATGCACATTTCTCCCAGCAAAAACACTGTTTCTAAGGAAATGGGAACACACTGAGGAGACACTTGTGGGAGCTACTGTGACTAAAACTGAGCTTCCCTACGCACAGGGAAGCAAGAGAAATGCTGATTTCATTAAGCACAGTTACATACTCAGAATCTGTACTACTCCGCAAATAGGCATGTCTCTGTAGGCAAAAAACTCATTTCTGACAAAGTTGCCCAAATGCATCTCAGAAGTGTGCAACTTGTTCCCTGAGTTAGAAAACGTCGAGAAACGTTCGTTTCTGCTAGCCTTGTGCTTCTACACATGTATTTGCTGAACGGTGAAAGCGCACAGTAATGCACTTTTCTCCCAGCAAATACACTGTTTCTAAGGAAATGGGAACACACTGAGGAGACACTTGTGGGAGCTACTGTGACTAAAACTCAGCTTCCCTACGCACAGGAAAGCAAGAGAAATGCTGATTTCATCAAGCCCAGTTACATACTCAGAATCTGTACTACTGCGCAAATAGGCATGTCTCTGTAGGCAAAAAACTCATTTCTGACAAAGTTGCCCAAATGCATCTCAGAAGTGTGCAACTTGTTCCCTGAGTTAGAAAACGTTGAGAAACGGTCTTTTCTGCTAGCGCTGTGCTTCTACACATGTATTTGCTGAACGGAGAAAGCGCACAGTAATGCACTTTCTCCCAGCAAATACACTGTTTCTAAGGAAATGGGAACACACTGAGGAGACAATTGTGGGAGCTACTGTGACTAAAACTGAGCTTCCCTATGCACAGGGAAGCAAGAGAAATGCTGATTTCATCAAGCCCAGTTACATACTCAGAATCTGTACTACTGCGCAAATAGGCATGTCTCTGTAGGCAAAAAACTCATTTCTGACAAAGTTGCCCAAATGCATCTCAGAAGTGTGCAACTTGTTCCCTGAGTTAGAAAACGTCAAGAAACGTTCGTTTCTGCTAGCGTTGTGCTTCTACACATGTATTTGCTGAACGGTGAAAGCGCACAGTAATGCACTTTTCTCCCAGCAAATACACTGTTTCTATGGAAATGGGAACACACTGAGGAGACACGTGTGGGAGCTACTGTGACTAAAATTGAGCTTCCCTACGCACAGGGAAGCAAGAGAAATGCTGATTTCATCAAGCCCAGTTACATACTCAGAATCTGTACTACTGCGCAAATAGGCATGTCTCTGTAGGCAAAAAACTCATTTCTGACAAAGTTGCCCAAATGCATCTCAGAAGTGGGCAACCTGTTCCCTGAGTTAGAAAACGTCGAGAAACGGTCGTTTCTGCTAGCGCTGTGCTTCTACACATGTATTTGCTGAACGGTGAAAGCGCACAGTAATGCACTTTTCTCCTAGCAAATACACTGTTTCTAAGGAACTGGGAACACACTGAGGAGACACTTGTGGGAGCTACTGTGACTAAAACTGAGCTTCCCTACGCACAGGGAAGCAAGAGAAATGCTGATTTCATCAAGCCCAGTTACATACTCAGAATCTGTACTACTGCGCAAATAGGCATGTCTCTGTAGGCAAAAAACTCATTTCTGACAAAGCTGCCCAAATGCATCTCAGAAGTGTGCAACTTGTTCCCTGAGTTAGAAAACGTCGAGAAACGGTCGTTTCTGGTAGCGTTGTGCTTCTACACATGTATTTGCTGAACGGTGAAAGCGCACAGTAATGCACTTTTCTCCCAGCAAATACACTGTTTCTAAGGAAATGGGAACACACTGAGGAGACACTTGTGGGAGCTACTGTGACTAAAACTGAGCTTCCCTACGCACAGGGAAGCAAGAGAAATGCTGATTTCATCCAGCCCAGTTACATACTCAGAATCTGTACTACTGCGCAAATAGGCATGTCTCTGTAGGCAAAAAACTCATTTCTGACAAAGTTGCCCAAATGCATCTCAGAAGTGTGCAACTTGTTCCCTGAGTTAGAAAACATCGAGAAACGTTCGTTTCTGCTAGCGCTGTGCTTCTACACATGTATTTGTTGAACGGTGAAAGCGCACAGTAATGCACTTTTCTCCCAGCAAATACACTGTTTCTAAGGAAATGGAAACACACTGAGGAGACACTTGTGGGAGCTACTGTGACTAAAACTGAGCTTCCCTACGCACAGGGAAGCAAGAGAAATGCTGATTTCATCAAGCCCAGTTACATACTCAGAATCTGTACTATTGCGCAAATAGGCATGTCTCTGTAGGCAAAAAACTAATTTCTGACAAAGTTGCCCAAATGCATCTCAGAAGTGTGCAACTTGTTCCCTGAATTAGAAAACATCGAGAAACGTTCGTTTCTGCTAGCGCTGTGCTTCTACACATGTATTTGCTGAACGGTGAAAGCGCACAGTAATGCACTTTTCTCCCAGCAAATACACTGTTTCTAAGGAAATGGGAACACACTGAGGAGACACTTGTGGGAGCTACTGTGACTAAAACTGAGCTTCCCTACGCACAGGGAAGCAAGAGAAATGCTGATTTCATCAAGCCCAGTTACGTACTCAGAGTCTGTACTACTGCGCAAATAGGCATGTCTCTGTAGGCAAAAAACTCATTTCTGACAAAGTTGCCCAAATGCATCTCAGAAGTGTGCAACTTGTTCCCTGAGTTAGAAAACGTCGAAAAACGGTCGTTTCTGCTAGCGCTGTGCTTCTACACATATACTTGCTGAAGGTTGAAAGCGCACAGTAATGTACTTTTCTCCCAGCACATACACTGTTTCTAAGGAAATGGGAACACACTGAGGAGACACATGTGGGAGCTACTGTGACTAAAACTGAGCTTCCCTACGCACAGGGAAGCAAGAGAAATGCTGATTTAATCAAGCCCAGCAACATACTCAGAATCTGTACTACTGCGCAAATGGGCATGTCTCTTTAGGCAAAAAACTCATTTATGACAAAGTTGCCCAAATGCATCTCAGAAGTGTGCAACTTGTTCCCTGAGTTAGAAAACGTCGAGAAACGGTCGTTTCTGCTAGCGCTGTGCTTCTACACATGTACTTGCTGAATGGTGAAAGCGCACAGTAATGCACTTTTCTCCCAGCAAATACACTGTTTCTAAGGAAATGGGAACACACTGAGGAGACACTTGTGGGAGCTACTGTGACTAAAACTGAGCTTCCCTACGCACAGGGAAGCAAGAGAAATGCTGATTTCATCAAGCCCAGTTACATACTCAGAATCTGTACTACTGCGCAAATAGGCATGTCTCTTTAGGCAAAAAACTCATTTCTGACAAAGTTGCCCAAATGCATCTCAGAAGTGTGCAACTTGTTCTCTGAGTTAGAAAACGTCGAGAAACGTTCGTTTCTGCTAGCGCTGTGCATCTACACATGTACTTGCTGAACGGTGAAAGCGCACAGTAATGCACTTTTCTCCCAGCAAATACACTGTTTCTAAGGAAATGGGAACACACTGAGGAGACACTTGTGGGAGCTACGGTGACTAAAACTGAGCTTCCCTACGCACAGGGAAGCAAGAGAAATGCTGATTTCATCAAGCCCAGTTACATACTCAGAATCTGTACTACTGCACAAATAGGCATGTCTCTTTAGGCAAAAAACTCATTTCTGACAAAGTTGCCCAAATGCATCTCAGAAGTGTGCAACTTGTTCTCTGAGTTAGAAAACGTCGAGAAACGGTTGTTTCTGCTAGCGCTGTGCTTCTACACATGTACTTGCTGAACGGTGAAAGCACACAGTAATGCACTTTTCTCCCAGCAAATACACTTTTTCTAAGGAAATGGGAACACACTGAGGAGACACTTGTGGGAGCTACGGTGACTAAAACTGAGCTTCCCTACGCACAGGGAATCAAGAGAAATGCTGATTTCATCAAGCCCAGTTACATACTCAGAATCTGTACTACTGCGCAATTAGGCATGTCTCTTTAGGCAAAAAACTCATTTCTGACAAAGTTGCCCAAATGCATCTCAGAAGTGTGCAACTTGTTCCCTGAGTTAGAAAACGTCGAGAAACGGTCGTTTCTGCTAGTGCTGTGCTTCTACACATGTACTTGCTGAACGGTGAAAGCGCACAGTAATGCACTTTTCTCCCAGCAAATACACTGTTTCTAAGGAAATGGGAACACACTGAGGAGACACTTGTGTTAGCTACTGTGACTAAAACTGAGCTTCCCTACGCACAGGGAAGCAAGAGAAATGCTGATTTCATCAAGCCCAGTTACATACTCAGAATCTGTACTACTGCGCAAATAGGCATGTCTCTTTAGGCAAAAAACTCATTTCTGACAAAGTTGCCCAAATGCATCTCAGAAGAGTTCAACTTGTTCCCTGAGTTAGAAAACGTCGAGAAACGGTCGTTTCTGCTAGCGCTGTGCTTCTACACATGTACTTGCTGAACAGTGAAAGCTCACAGTAATGCACTTTTCTCCCAGCAAATACACTGTTTCTAAGGAAATGGGAACACACTGAGGAGACACTTGTGGGAGCTACTGTGACTAAAACTGAGCTTCCCTACGCACAGGGAAGCAAGAGAAATGCTGATTTCATCAAGCCCAGTTACATACTCATAATCTGTACAACTGCGCAAATAGGCATGTCTCTGTAGGCAAAAAACTCATTTCTGACAAAGTTACCCAAATGCATCTCAGAAGTGTGCAAATTGTTCCCTGAGTTAGAAAACGTCGAGAAACGGTCGATTCTGCTAGCGCTGTGCTTCTACACATGTATTTGCTGAACGGTGAAAGCGCACAGTAATGCACTTTTCTCCCAGCAAATACACTGTTCCTAAGGAAATGGGAACACACTGAGGAGACACTTGTGGGAGCTACTGTGACTAAAACTGAGCTTCCCTACGCACAGGGATGCAAGAGAAATGCTGATTTCATCAAGCCCAGTTACATACTCAGAATCTGTACTACTGCGCAAATAGGCATGTCTCTTTAGGCAAAAAACTTATTTCTGACAAAGGTGCCCAAATGCATCTCAGAAGTGTGCAAATTGTTCCCTGAGTTAGAAAACGTCGAGAAATGGTCGATTCTGCTAGCGCTGTGCTTCTACACATGTATTTGCTGAACGGTGAAAGCGCACAGTAATGCACTTTTCTCCCAGCAAATACACTGTTTCTAAGGAAATGGGAACACACTGAGGAGACACTTGTGGGAGCTACTGTGACTAAAACTGAGCTTCCCTACGCACAGGGAAGCAAGAGAAATGCTGATTTCATCAAGCCCAGTTACATACTCAGAATCTGTACTACTGCGCAAATAGGCATGTCTCTTTAGGCAAAAAACTCATTTCTGACAAAGTTGCCCAAATGCATCTCAGAAGTGTGCAACTTGTTCCCTGAGTTAGAAAACGTCGAGAAACGGTCGTTTCTGCTAGCGCTGTGTTTCTACACATGTACTTGCTGAACGGTGAAAGCGCACAGTAATGCACTTTTCTCCCAGCAAATACACTGTTTCTAAGGAAATGGGAACACACTGAGGAGACACTTGTGGGAGCTACTGTGACTAAAACTGAGCTTCCCTACGCACAGGCAAGCAAGAGAAATGCTGATTTCATCAAGCCCAGTTACATACTCAGAATCTGTACTACTGCGCAAATAGGCATGTCTCTTTAGGCAAAAAACTCATTTCTGACAAAGTTGCCCAAATGCATCTCAGAAGTGTGCAACTTGTTCCCTGAGTTAGAAAACGTCGAGAAACGGTCGTTTCTGCTAGCGCTGTGCTTCTACACATGTACATGCTGAACGGTGAAAGCGCACAGTAATGCACTTTTCTCCCAGCAAATACACTGTGTCTAAGGAAATGGGAACACACTGAGGAGACACTTGTGGGAGCTACTGTGACTAAAACTGAGCTTCCCTACGCACAGGGAAGCAAGAGAAATGCTGATTTCATCAAGCCCAGTTACATACTCAGAATCTGTACTACTGCGCAAATAGACATGTCTCTTTAGGCAAAAAACTCATTTCTGACAAAGTTGCCCAAATGCATCTCAGAAGTGTGCAACTTGTTCCCTGAGTTAGAAAACGTCGAGAAACGGTCGTTTCTGCTAGCGCTGTGCTTCTACACATGTACTTGCTGAACGGTGAAAGCGCACAGTAATGCACTTTTCTCCCAGCAAATACACTGTTTCTAAGGAAATGGGAACACACTAAGGAGACACTTGTGGGAGCTACTGTGACTAAAACTGAGCTTTCCTACGCACAGGGAAGCAAGAGAAATGCTGATTTCATCAAGCCCAGTTACGTACTCAGAGTCTGTACTACTGCGCAAATAGGCATGTCTCTGTAGGCAAAAAACTCATTTCTGACAAAGTTGCCCAAATGCATCTCAGAAGTGTGCAACTTGTTCCCTGAGTTAGAAAACGTCGAAAAACGGTCGTTTCTGCTAGCGCTGTGCTTCTACACATATACTTGCTGAAGGTTGAAAGCGCACAGTAATGTACTTTTCTCCCAGCACATACACTGTTTCTAAGGAAATGGGAACACACTGAGGAGACACATGTGGGAGCTACTGTGACTAAAACTGAGCTTCCCTACGCACAGGGAAGCAAGAGAAATGCTGATTTAATCAAGCCCAGCAACATACTCAGAATCTGTACTACTGCGCAAATGGGCATGTCTCTTTAGGCAAAAAACTCATTTATGACAAAGTTGCCCAAATGCATCTCAGAAGTGTGCAACTTGTTCCCTGAGTTAGAAAACGTCGAGAAACGGTCGTTTCTGCTAGCGCTGTGCTTCTACACATGTACTTGCTGAACGGTGAAAGCGCACAGTAATGCACTTTTCTCCCAGCAAATACACTGTTTCTAAGGAAATGGGAACACACTGAGGAGACACTTGTGGGAGCTACTGTGACTAAAACTGAGCTTCCCTACGCACAGGGAAGCAAGAGAAATGCTGATTTCATCAAGCCCAGTTACATACTCAGAATCTGTACTACTGCGCAAATAGGCATGTCTCTTTAGGCAAAAAACTCATTTCTGACAAAGTTGCCCAAATGCATCTCAGAAGTGTGCAACTTGTTCTCTGAGTTAGAAAACGTCGAGAAACGTTCGTTTCTGCTAGCGCTGTGCATCTACACATGTACTTGCTGAACGGTGAAAGCGCACAGTAATGCACTTTTCTCCCAGCAAATACACTGTTTCTAAGGAAATGGGAACACACTGAGGAGACACTTGTGGGAGCTACGGTGACTAAAACTGAGCTTCCCTACGCACAGGGAAGCAAGAGAAATGCTGATTTCATCAAGCCCAGTTACATACTCAGAATCTGTACTACTGCACAAATAGGCATGTCTCTTTAGGCAAAAAACTCATTTCTGACAAAGTTGCCCAAATGCATCTCAGAAGTGTGCAACTTGTTCTCTGAGTTAGAAAACGTCGAGAAACAGTTGTTTCTGCTAGCGCTGTGCTTCTACACATGTACTTGCTGAACGGTGAAAGCACACAGTAATGCACTTTTCTCCCAGCAAATACACTTTTTCTAAGGAAATGGGAACACACTGAGGAGACACTTGTGGGAGCTACGGTGACTAAAACTGAGCTTCCCTACGCACAGGGAATCAAGAGAAATGCTGATTTCATCAAGCCCAGTTACATACTCAGAATCTGTACTACTGCGCAATTAGGCATGTCTCTTTAGGCAAAAAACTCATTTCTGACAAAGTTGCCCAAATGCATCTCAGAAGTGTGCAACTTGTTCCCTGAGTTAGAAAACGTCGAGAAACGGTCGTTTCTGCTAGTGCTGTGCTTCTACACATGTACTTGCTGAACGGTGAAAGCGCACAGTAATGCACTTTTCTCCCAGCAAATACACTGTTTCTAAGGAAATGGGAACACACTGAGGAGACACTTGTGTTAGCTACTGTGACTAAAACTGAGCTTCCCTACGCACAGGGAAGCAAGAGAAATGCTGATTTCATCAAGCCCAGTTACATACTCAGAATCTGTACTACTGCGCAAATAGGCATGTCTCTTTAGGCAAAAAACTCATTTCTGACAAAGTTGCCCAAATGCATCTCAGAAGAGTTCAACTTGTTCCCTGAGTTAGAAAACGTCGAGAAACGGTCGTTTCTGCTAGCGCTGTGCTTCTACACATGTACTTGCTGAACAGTGAAAGCTCACAGTAATGCACTTTTCTCCCAGCAAATACACTGTTTCTAAGGAAATGGGAACACACTGAGGAGACACTTGTGGGAGCTACTGTGACTAAAACTGAGCTTCCCTACGCACAGGGAAGCAAGAGAAATGCTGATTTCATCAAGCCCAGTTACATACTCAGAATCTGTACTACTGCGCAAATAGGCATGTCTCTTTAGGCAAAAAACTCATTTCTGACAAAGTTGCCCAAATGCATCTCAGAAGTGTGCAACTTGTTCCCTGAGTTAGAAAACGTCGAGAAACGGTCGTTTCTGCTAGCGCTGTGTTTCTACACATGTACTTGCTGAACGGTGAAAGCGCACAGTAATGCACTTTTCTCCCAGCAAATACACTGTTTCTAAGGAAATGGGAACACACTGAGGAGACACTTGTGGGAGCTACTGTGACTAAAACTGAGCTTCCCTACGCACAGGCAAGCAAGAGAAATGCTGATTTCATCAAGCCCAGTTACATACTCAGAATCTGTACTACTGCGCAAATAGGCATGTCTCTTTAGGCAAAAAACTCATTTCTGACAAAGTTGCCCAAATGCATCTCAGAAGTGTGCAACTTGTTCCCTGAGTTAGAAAACGTCGAGAAACGGTCGTTTCTGCTAGCGCTGTGCTTCTACACATGTACTTGCTGAACGGTGAAAGCGCACAGTAATGCACTTTTCTCCCAGCAAATACACTGTGTCTAAGGAAATGGGAACACACTGAGGAGACACTTGTGGGAGCTACTGTGACTAAAACTGAGCTTCCCTACGCACAGGGAAGCAAGAGAAATGCTGATTTCATCAAGCCCAGTTACATACTCAGAATCTGTACTACTGCGCAAATAGACATGTCTCTTTAGGCAAAAAACTCATTTCTGACAAAGTTGCCCAAATGCATCTCAGAAGTGTGCAACTTGTTCCCTGAGTTAGAAAACGTCGAGAAACGGTCGTTTCTGCTAGCGCTGTGCTTCTACACATGTACTTGCTGAACGGTGAAAGCGCACAGTAATGCACTTTTCTCCCAGCAAATACACTGTTTCTAAGGAAATGGGAACACACTGAGGAGACACTTGTGGGAGCTACTGTGACTAAAACTGAGCTTCCCTACGCACAGGGAAGCAAGAGAAATGCTGATTTCATCAAGCCCAGTTACATACTCAGAATCTGTACTACTGCGCAAATAGGCATGTCTCTTTAGGCAAAAAACTCATTTCTGACAAAGTTGCCCAAATGCATCTCAGAAGTGTGCAACTTGTTCCCTGAGTTAGAAAATGTCGAGAAACGGTCGATTCTGCTAGCGCTGTGCTTCTACACATGTATTTGCTGAACGGTGAAAGCGCACAGTAATGCACTTTTCTCCCAGCAAATACACTGTTTCTAAGGAAATGGGAACACACTGAGGAGACACTTGTGGGAGCTACTGTGACTAAAACTGAGCTTCCCTACGCACAGGCAAGCAAGAGAAATGCTGATTTCATCAAGCCCAGTTACATACTCAGAATCTGTACTACTGCGCAAATAGGCATGTCTCTTTAGGCAAAAAACTCATTTCTGACAAAGTTGCCCAAATGCATCTCAGAAGTGTGCAACTTGTTCCCTGAGTTAGAAAACGTCGAGAAACGGTCGTTTCTGCTAGCGCTGTGCTTCTACACATGTACTTGCTGAACGGTGAAAGCGCACAGTAATGCACTTTTCTCCCAGCAAATACACTGTGTCTAAGGAAATGGGAACACACTGAGGAGACACTTGTGGGAGCTACTGTGACTAAAACTGAGCTTCCCTACGCACAGGGAAGCAAGAGAAATGCTGATTTCATCAAGCCCAGTTACATACTCAGAATCTGTACTACTGCGCAAATAGGCATGTCTCTGTAGGCAAAAAACTCATTTCTGACAAAGTTGCCCAAATGCATCTCAGAAGTGTGCAACTTGTTCCCTGAGTTAGAAAACGTCGAGAAACGGTCGTTTCTGCTAGCGCTGTGCTTCTACACATG
The DNA here is from genome assembly GCF_964271855.1 of Acomys minous. Taxonomy (NCBI): domain Eukaryota; kingdom Metazoa; phylum Chordata; class Mammalia; order Rodentia; family Muridae; genus Acomys; species Acomys minous. The sequence continues at coordinate 127,395,374 of NC_140488.1, read as the reverse complement.
TACTTGCTGAACGGTGAAAGCGCACAGTAATGCACTTTTCTCCCAGCAAATACACTGTTTCTAAGGAAATGGGAACACACTGAGGAGACACTTGTGGGAGCTACTGTGACTAAAACTGAGCTTCCCTACGCACAGGGAAGCAAGAGAAATGCTGATTTCATCAAGCCCAGTTACATACTCAGAATCTGTACTACTGCGCAAATAGGCATGTCTCTTTAGGCAAAAAACTCATTTCTGACAAAGTTGCCCAAATGCATCTCAGAAGTGTGCAACTTGTTCCCTGAGTTAGAAAACGTCGAGAAACGGTCGATTCTGCTAGCGCTGTGCTTCTACACATGTATTTGCTGAACGGTGAAAGCGCACAGTAATGCACTTTTCTCCCAGCAAATACACTGTTTCTAAGGAAATGGGAACACACTGAGGAGACACTTGTGGGAGCTACTGTGACTAAAACTGAGCTTCCCTACGCACAGGCAAGCAAGAGAAATGCTGATTTCATCAAGCCCAGTTACATACTCAGAATCTGTACTACTGCGCAAATAGGCATGTCTCTTTAGGCAAAAAACTCATTTCTGACAAAGTTGCCCAAATGCATCTCAGAAGTGTGCAACTTGTTCCCTGAGTTAGAAAACGTCGAGAAATGTTCGTTTCTGCTAGCGCTGTGCTTCTACACATGTATTTGCTGAACGGTGAAAGCGCACAGTAATGCACTTTTCTCCCAGCAAATACACTGTTTCTAAGGAAATGGGAACACACTGAGGAGACACTTGTGGGATCTACAGTGACTAAAACTGAGCTTCCCTACGCACCGGGAAGCAAGAGAAATGCTGATTTCATCAAGCCCAGTTACATACTCAGAATTTGTACTACTGCGCAAATAGGCATGTCTCTTTAGGCAAAAACCTCGTTTCAGACAAAGTTGCCCAAATGCATCTCAGAAGTGTGCAACTTGTTCCCTGAGTTAGAAAACGTCGAGAAACGGTCGTTTCTGCTAGCGCTGTGCTTCTACACATGTACTTGCTGAACGGTGAAAGCGCACAGTAATGCACTTTTCTCCCAGCAAATACACTGTTTCTAAGGAAATGGGAACACACTGAGGAGACACTTGTGGGAGCTACTGTGACTAAAACTGAGCTTCCCTACGCACAGGGAAGCAAGAGAAATGCTGATTTCATCAAGCCCAGTTACATACTCAGAATCTGTACTACTGCACAAATAGGCATGTCTCTGTAGGCAAAAAACTCATTTCTGACAAAGTTGCCCAAATGCATCTCAGAAGTGTGCAACTTCTTCCCTGAGTTAGAAAACGTCGAGAAACGGTCGTTTCTGCTAGCGCTGTGCTTCTACACATGTACTTGCTGAACGTTGAAAGCGCACAGTAATGTACTTTTCTCCCAGCAAATACACTGTTTCTAAGGAAATGGGAACACACTGAGGAGACACTTGTGGGAGCTACTGTGACTAAAACTGAGCTTCCCTACGCACAGGGAAGCAAGAGAAATGCTGATTTCATCAAGCCCAGCTACATACTCAGAATCTGTACTACTGCGCAAATAGGCATGTCTCTTTAGGCAAAAATATCATTTCTGACAAAGCTGCCCAAATGCATCTCAGAAGTGTGCAACTTGTTCCCTGAGTTAGAAAACGTCGAGAAACGTTCGTTTCTGCTAGCGCTGTGCTTCTACACATGTATTTGCTGAACGGTGAAAGCGCACAGTAATGCACTTTTCTCCCAGCAAATACACTGTTTCTAAGGAAATGGGAACACACTGAGGAGACACTTGTGGGATCTACAGTGACTAAAACTGAGCTTCCCTACGCACCGGGAAGCAAGAGAAATGATGATTTCATCAAGCCCACTTACATACTCAGAATTTGTACTACTGCGCAAATAGGCATGTCTCTTTAGGCAAAAACCTCATTATAGACAAAGTTGGCCAAATGCATCTCAGAAGTGTGCAACTTGTTCTCTGAGTTAGAAAACGTCGAGAAACGGTCGTTTCTGCTAGCGCTGTGCTTCTACACATGTACTTGCTGAACGGTGAAAGCACACAGTAATGCACTTTTCTCCCAGCAAATACACTGTTTCTAAGGAAATGGGAACACACTGAGGAGACACTTGTGGGAGCTACTGTGACTAAAACTGAGCTTCCCTACGCACAGGGAAGCAAGAGAAATGCTGATTTCATCAAGCCCAGTTACATACTCAGAATCTGTACTACTGCGCAAATAGGCATGTCTCTTTAGGCAAAAAACTCATTTCTGACAAAGGTGCCCAAATGCATCTCAGAAGTGTGCAACTTGTTCCCTGAGTTAGAAAACGTCGAGAAATGTTCGTTTCTGCTAGCGCTGTGCTTCTACACATGTATTTGTTGAACGGTGAAAGCGCACAGTAATGCACTTTTCTCCCAGCAAATACACTGTTTCTAAGGAAATGGGAACACACTGAGGAGACACTTGTGGGAGCTACTGTGACTAAAATTGAGCTTCCCCACGAACAGGGAAGCAAGAGAAATGCTGATTTCATCAAGCCCAGTTACATACTCAGAATCTGTACTACTGCGCAAATAGGCATGTCTCTTTAGGCAAAAAACTCATTTCTGACAAAGTTGCCCAAATGCATCTCAGAAGTGTGCAACTTGTTCCCTGAGTTAGAAAACGTCGAGAAATGTTCGTTTCTGCTAGCGCTGTGCTTCTACACATGTATTTGCTGAACGGTGAAAGCGCACAGTAATGCACTTTTCTCCCAGCAAATACACTGTTTCTAAGGAAATGGGAACACACTGAGGAGACACTTGTGGGATCTACAGTGACTAAAACTGAGCTTCCCTACGCACCGGGAAGCAAGAGAAATGCTGATTTCATCAAGCCCAGTTACATACTCAGAATTTGTACTACTGCGCAAATAGGCATGTCTCTTTAGGCAAAAACCTCGTTTCAGACAAAGTTGCCCGAATGCATCTCAGAAGTGTGCAACTTGTTCCCTGAGTTAGAAAACGTCGAGAAACGGTCGTTTCTGCTAGCGCTGTGCTTCTACACATGTACTTGCTGAACGGTGAAAGCGCACAGTAATGCACTTTTCTCCCAGCAAATACACTGTTTCTAAGGAAATGGGAACACACTGTGGAGACACTTGTGGGAGCTACTGTGATTAAAACTGAGCTTCCCTACGCACAGGGAAGCAAGAGAAATGCTGATTTCATCAAGCCCAGTTACATACTCAGAATCTGTACTACTGCGCAAATAGGCATGTCTCTTTAGGCAAAAAACTCATTTCTGACAAAGTTGCCCAAATGCATCTCAGAAGTGTGCAACTTGTTCCCTGAGTTAGAAAACGTCGAGAAACGGTCGTTTCTGCTAGCGCTGTGCTTCTACACATGTACTTGCTGAACGGTGAAAGCGCACAGTAATGCACTTTTCTCCCAGCAAATACACTGTTTCTAAGGAAATGGGAACACACTGTGGAGACACTTGTGGGAGCTACTGTGATTAAAACTGAGCTTCCCTACGCACAGGGAAGCAAGAGAAATGCTGATTTCATCAAGCCCAGTTACATACTCAGAATCTGTACTACTGCGCAAATAGGCATGTCTCTTTAGGCAAAAAACTCATTTCTGACAAAGTTGCCCAAATGCATCTCAGAAGTGTGCAACTTGTTCCCTGAGTTAGAAAACGTCGAGAAACGGTCGTTTCTGCTAGCGCTGTGCTTCTACACATGTACTTGCTGAACGTTGAAAGCACACAGTAATGTACTTTTCTCCCAGCAAATACACTGTTTCTAAGGAAATGGGAACACACTGAGGAGACACTTGTGGGAGCTACTGTGACTAAAACTGAGCTTCCCTACGCACAGGGAAGCAAGAGAAATGCTGATTTCATCTAGCCCAGCTACATACTCAAAATCTGTACTACTGCGCAAATAGGCATGTCTCTTTAGGCAAAAAATTCATTTCTGACAAAGTTGCCCAAATGCATCTCAGAAGTGTGCAACTTGTTCCCTGAGTTAGAAAACGTCGAGAAACGGTCGTTTCTGCTAGCGCTGTGCTTCTACACATGTATTTGCTGAACGGTGAAAGCGCACAGTAATGCACTTTTCTCCCAGCAAATACACTGTTTCTAAGGAAATGGGAACACACTGAGGAGACACTTGTGGGATCTACAGTGACTAAAACTGAGCTTCCCTACGCACCGGGAAGCAAGAGAAATCCTGATTTCATCAAGCCCAGTTACATACTCAGAATTTGTACTACTGCGCAAATAGGCATGTCTCTTTAGGCAAAAACCTCATTTCAGACAAAGTTGCCCAAATGCATCTCAGAAGTGTGCAACTTGTTCCCTGAGTTAGAAAACGTCGAGAAACGGTCGTTTCTGCCTGCGCTGTGCTTCTACACATGTACTTGCTGAACGGTGAAAGCGCACAGTAATGCACTTTTCTCCCAGCAAATACACTGTTTCTAAGGAAATGGGAACACACTGAGGAGACACTTGTGGGAGCTACTGTGACTAAAACTGAGCTTCCCTACGCACAGGGAAGCAAGAGAAATGCTGATTTCATCAAGCCCAGTTACATACTCAGAATCTGTACTACTGCGCAAATAGGCATGTCTCTTTAGGCAAAAAACTCATTTCTGACAAAGGTGCCCAAATGCATCTCAGAAGTGTGCAACTTGTTCCCTGAGTTAGAAAACGTAGAGAAACGGTCGATTCTGCTAGCGCTGTGCTTCTACACATGTATTTGCTGAACGGTGTAAGCGCACAGTAATGCACTTTTCTAACAGCAAATACACTGTTTCTAAGGAAATGGGAACACACTGAGGAGACACTTGTGGGAGCTACTGTGACTAAAACTGAGCTTCCCTACGCACAGGGAAGCAAGAGAAATGCTGATTTCATCAAGCCCAGTTACATACTCAGACTCTGTACTACTGCGCAAATAGGCATGTCTCTTTAGGCAAAAAACTCATTTCTGACAAAGTTGCCCAAATGCATCTCAGAAGTGTGCAACTTGTTCCCTGAGTTAGAAAACGTCGAGAAACGGTCGTTTCTGCTAGCGCTGTGCTTCTACACATGTACTTGCTGAACGGTGAAAGCGCACAGTAATGCACTTTTCTCCCAGCAAATACACTGTTTCTAAGGAAATGGGAACACACTGAGGAGACACTTGTGTTAGCTACTGTGACTAAAACTGAGCTTCCCTACGCACAGGGAAGCAAGAGAAATGCTGATTTCATCAAGCCCAGTTACATACTCAGAATCTGTACTACTGCGCAAATAGGCATGTCTCTTTAGGCAAAAAACTCATTTCTGACAAAGTTGCCCAAATGCATCTCAGAAGTGTGCAACTTGTTCCCTGAGTTAGAAAACGTCGAGAAACGTTCGTTTCTGCTAGCGCTGTGCTTCTACACATGTATTTGCTGAACGGTGAAAGCGCACAGTAATGCACTTTTCTCCCAGCAAATACACTGTTTCAAAGAAATGGGAACACACTGAGGAGACACTTGTGGGATCTACAGTGACTAAAACTGAGCTTCCCTACGCACCGGGAAGCAAGAGACATCCTGATTTCATCAAGCCCAGTTACATACTCAGAATTTGTACTACTGCGCAAATAGGCATGTCTCTTTAGGCAAAAACCTCATTTCAGACAAAGTTGCCCAAATGCATCTCAGAAGTGTGCAACTTGTTCCCTGAGTTAGAAAACGTCGAGAAACGGTCGTTTCTGCTAGCGCTGTGCTTCTACACATGTACTTGCTGAACGTTGAAAGCACACAGTAATGTACTTTTCTCCCAGCAAATACACTGTTTCTAAGGAAATGGGAACACACTGAGGAGACACTTGTGGGAGCTACTGTGACTAAAACTGAGCTTCCCTACGCACAGGGAAGCAAGAGAAATGCTGATTTCATCTAGCCCAGCTACATACTCAAAATCTGTACTACTGCGCAAATAGGCATGTCTCTTTAGGCAAAAAATTCATTTCTGACAAAGTTGCCCAAATGCATCTCAGAAGTGTGCAACTTGTTCCCTGAGTTAGAAAACGTCGAGAAACGGTCGTTTCTGCTAGCGCTGTGCTTCTACACATGTATTTGCTGAACGGTGAAAGCGCACAGTAATGCACTTTTCTCCCAGCAAATACACTGTTTCTAAGGAAATGGGAACACACTGAGGAGACACTTGTGGGATCTACAGTGACTAAAACTGAGCTTCCCTACGCACCGGGAAGCAAGAGAAATCCTGATTTCATCAAGCCCAGTTACATACTCAGAATTTGTACTACTGCGCAAATAGGCATGTCTCTTTAGGCAAAAACCTCATTTCAGACAAAGTTGCCCAAATGCATCTCAGAAGTGTGCAACTTGTTCCCTGAGTTAGAAAACGTCGAGAAACGGTCGTTTCTGCCTGCGCTGTGCTTCTACACATGTACTTGCTGAACGGTGAAAGCGCACAGTAATGCACTTTTCTCCCAGCAAATACACTGTTTCTAAGGAAATGGGAACACACTGAGGAGACACTTGTGGGAGCTACTGTGACTAAAACTGAGCTTCCCTACGCACAGGGAAGCAAGAGAAATGCTGATTTCATCAAGCCCAGTTACATACTCAGAATCTGTACTACTGCGCAAATAGGCATGTCTCTTTAGGCAAAAAACTCATTTCTGACAAAGGTGCCCAAATGCATCTCAGAAGTGTGCAACTTGTTCCCTGAGTTAGAAAACGTAGAGAAACGGTCGATTCTGCTAGCGCTGTGCTTCTACACATGTATTTGCTGAACGGTGAAAGCGCACAGTAATGCACTTTTCTAACAGCAAATACACTGTTTCTAAGGAAATGGGAACACACTGAGGAGACACTTGTGGGAGCTACTGTGACTAAAACTGAGCTTCCCTACGCACAGGGAAGCAAGAGAAATGCTGATTTCATCAAGCCCAGTTACATACTCAGACTCTGTACTACTGCGCAAATAGGCATGTCTCTTTAGGCAAAAAACTCATTTCTGACAAAGTTGCCCAAATGCATCTCAGAAGTGTGCAACTTGTTCCCTGAGTTAGAAAACGTCGAGAAACGGTCGTTTCTGCTAGCGCTGTGCTTCTACACATGTACTTGCTGAACGGTGAAAGCGCACAGTAATGCACTTTTCTCCCAGCAAATACACTGTTTCTAAGGAAATGGGAACACACTGAGGAGACACTTGTGTTAGCTACTGTGACTAAAACTGAGCTTCCCTACGCACAGGGAAGCAAGAGAAATGCTGATTTCATCAAGCCCAGTTACATACTCAGAATCTGTACTACTGCGCAAATAGGCATGTCTCTTTAGGCAAAAAACTCATTTCTGACAAAGTTGCCCAAATGCATCTCAGAAGTGTGCAACTTGTTCCCTGAGTTAGAAAACGTCGAGAAACGTTCGTTTCTGCTAGCGCTGTGCTTCTACACATGTATTTGCTGAACGGTGAAAGCGCACAGTAATGCACTTTTCTCCCAGCAAATACACTGTTTCAAAGAAATGGGAACACACTGAGGAGACACTTGTGGGATCTACAGTGACTAAAACTGAGCTTCCCTACGCACCGGGAAGCAAGAGACATCCTGATTTCATCAAGCCCAGTTACATACTCAGAATTTGTACTACTGCGCAAATAGGCATGTCTCTTTAGGCAAAAACCTCATTTCAGACAAAGTTGCCCAAATGCATCTCAGAAGTGTGCAACTTGTTCCCTGAGTTAGAAAACGTCGAGAAACGGTCGTTTCTGCTAGCGCTGTGCTTCTACACATGTACTTGCTGAACGGTGAAAGGGCACAGTAATGCACTTTTCTCACAGCAAATACACTGTTTCTAAGGAAATGGGAACACACTGAGGAGACACTTGTGGGAGCTACTGTGACTAAAACTGAGCTTCCCTACGCACAGGGAAGCAAGAGAAATGCTGATTTCATCAAGCCCAGTTACAAACTCAGAATCTGTACTACTGCGCAAATAGGCATGTCTCTTTAGGCAAAAAACTCATTTCAGACAAAGTTGCCCAAATGCATCTCAGAAGTGTGCAACTTGTTCCCTGAGTTAGAAAACGTCGAGAAACGGTCGATTCTGCTAGCGCTGTGCTTCTACACATGTACTTGCTGAACGTTGAAAGCGCACAGTAATGTACTTTTCTCCCAGCAAATACACTGTTTCTAAGGAAATGGGAACAACTGAGGAGACACTTGTGGGAGCTACTGTGACTAAAACTGAGCTTCCCTACGCACAGGGAATTAAGAGAAATGCTGATTTCATCAAGCCCAGTTACATACTCAGAATCAGTACTACTGCGCAAATAGGCATGTCTCTATAGGGAAAAAACTCATTTCTGACAAAGGTGCCCAAATGCATCTCAGAAGTGTGCAAATTGTTCCCTGAGTTAGAAAACGTCGAGAAACGGTCGATTCTGCTAGCGCTGTGCTTCTACACATGTATTTGCTGAACGGTGAAAGCGCACAGTAATGCACTTTTCTCCCAGCAAATACACTGTGTCTAAGGAAATGGGAACACACTGAGGAGACACTTGTGGGAGCTACTGTGACTAAAACTGAGCTTCGCTACGCACAGGGAAGCAAGAGAAATGCTGATTTCATCAAGCCCAGTTACATACTCAGAATCTGTACTACTGCGCAAATAGGCATGTCTCTTTAGGCAAAAAACACATTTCTGACAAAGTTGCCCAAATGCATCTCAGAAGTGTGCAACTTGTTCTCTGAGTTAGAAAACGTCGAGAAACGGTCGTTTCTGCTAGCGCTGTGCTTCTACACATGTATTTGCTGAACGGTGAAAGCGCACAGTAATGCACTTTTCTCCCAGCAAATACACTGTGTCTAAGGAAATGGGAACACACTGAGGAGACACTTGTGGGAGCTACTGTGACTAAAACTGAGCTTCCCTACGCACAGGGAAGCAAGAGAAATGCTGATTTTATCAAGCCCAGTTACATACTCAGAATCTGTACTACTGCGCAAATAGGCATGTCTCTTTAGGCAAAAAACTCATTTATGACAAAGTTGCCCAAATGCATCTCAGAAGTGTGCAACTTCTTCCCTGAGTTAGAAAACGTCGAGAAACGGTCGTTTCTGCTAGCGCTGTGCTTCTACACATGTACTTGCTGAAGGTTGAAAGCGCACAGTAATGTACTTTTCTCCCAGCAAATACACTGTTTCTAAGGAAATGGGAACACACTGAGGAGACACTTGTGGGAGCTACTGTGACTAAAACTGAGCTTCCCTACGCACAGGGAAGCAAGAGAAATGCTGATTTCATCAAGCCCAGTTACATACTCAGAATCTGTACTACTGCGCAAATAGGCATGTCTCTGTAGGCAAAAAACTCATTTCTGACAAAGTTGCCCAAATGCATCTCAGAAGTGTGCAACTTGTTCCCTGAGTTAGAAAACGTCGAGAAACGTTCGTTTCTGCTAGCGCTGTGCTTCTACACAAGTACTTGCTGAACGGTGAAAGCGCACAGTAATGCACTTTTCTCCCAGCAAATACACTGTTTCTAAGGAAATGGGAACACACTGAAGAGACACTTGTAGGAGCTACTGTGACTAAAACTGAGCTTCCCTACGCACAGGGAAGCAAGAGAAATGCTGATTTCATCAAGCCCAGTTACATACTAAGAATCTGTACTACTGAGCAAATAGGCATGTCTCTTTAGGCAAAAAACTCATTTCTGACAAAGTTGCCCAAATGCATCTCAGAAGTGTGCAACTTGTTCTCTGAGTTAGAAAACGTCGAGAAACGGTCGTTTCTGCTAGCGCTGTGCTTCTACACATGTATTTGCTGAACGGTGAAAGCGCACAGTAATGCACTTTTCTCCCAGCAAATACACTGTGTCTAAGGAAATGGGAACACACTGAGGAGACACTTGTGGGAGCTACTGTGACTAAAACTGAGCTTCCCTACGCACAGGGAAGCAAGAGAAATGCTGATTTCATCAAGCCCAGTTACATACTCAGAATCTGTACTACTGCGCAAATAGGCATGTCTCTTTAGGCAAAAAACTCATTTCTGACAAAGTTGCCCAAATGCATCTCAGAAGTGTGCAACTTGTTCCCTGAGTTAGAAAATGTCGAGAAACGGTCGTTTCTGCTAGCGCTGTGCTTCTACACATGTACTTGCTGAACGTTGAAAGCGCACAGTAATATACTTTTCTCCCAGCAAATACACTGTTTCTAAGGAAATGGGAACACACTGAGGAGACACTTGTGGGAGCTACTGTGACTAAAACTGAGCTTCCCTACGCACAGGGAAGCAAGAGAAATGCTGATTTCATCAAGCCCAGCTACATACTCAGAATCTGTACTACTGCGCAAATAGGCATGTCTCTTTAGGCAAAAAATTCATTTCTGACAAAAGTGCCCAAATGCATCTCAGAAGTGTGCAACTTGTTCCCTGAGTTAGAAAACGTCGAGAAACGTTCGTTTCTGCTAGCGCTGTGCTTCTACACATGTATTTGCTGAACGGTGAAAGCGCACAGTAATGCACTTTACTCCCAGCAAATACACTGTTTCTTAGGAAATGGGAACACACTGAGGAGACACTTGTGGGATCTACAGTGACTAAAACTGAGCTTCCCTACGCACCGGGAAGCAAGAGAAATGCTGATTTCATCAAGCCCAGTTACATACTCAGAATTTGTACTACTGCGCAAATAGGCATGTCTCTTTAGGCAAAAACCTCATTTCAGACAAAGTTGCCCAAATGCATCTCAGAAGTGTGCAACTTGTTCCCTGAGTTAGAAAACGTCGAGAAACGGTCGTTTCTGCTAGCGCTGTGCTTCTACACATGTACTTGCTGAACCGTGAAAGCTCACAGTAATGCACTTTTCTCCCAGCAAATACACTGTTTCTAAGGAAATGGGAACACACTGAGGAGACACTTGTGGGAGCTACTGTGACTAAAACTGAGCTTCCTTACGCACAGGGAAGCAAGAGAAATGCTGATTTCATCAAGCCCAGTTACATACTCAGAATCTGTACTACTGCGCAAATAGGCATGTCTCTGTAGGCAAAAAACTCATTTATGACAAAGTTGCCCAAATGCATCTCAGAAGTGTGCAACTTGTTCCCTGAGTTAGAAAACGTCGAGAAACGTTCGTTTCTGCTAGCGCTGTGCTTCTACACAAGTACTTGCTGAACGGTGAAAGCGCACAGTAATGCACTTTTCTCCCAGCAAATACACTGTTTCTAAGGAAATGGGAACACACTGAAGAGACACTTGTAGGAGCTACTGTGACTAAAACTGAGCTTCCCTACGCACAGGGAAGCAAGAGAAATGCTGATTTCATCAAGCCCAGTTACATACTAAGAATCTGTACTACTGAGCAAATAGGCATGTCTCTTTAGGCAAAAAACTCATTTCTGACTAAGTTGCCCAAATGCATCTCAGAAGTGTGCAACTTGTTCTCTGAGTTAGAAAACGTCAAGAAACGGTCGTTTCTGCTAGCGCTGTGCTTCTACACATGTATTTGCTGAACGGTGAAAGCACACAGTAATGCACTTTTCTCCCAGCAAATACACTGTGTCTAAGGAAATGGGAACACACTGAGGAGACACTTGTGGGAGCTACTGTGACTAAAACTGAGCTTCCCTACGCACAGGGAAGCAAGAGAAATGCTGATTTCATCAAGCCCAGTTACATACTAAGAATCTGTACTACTGAGCAAATAGGCATGTCTCTTTAGGCAAAAAACTCATTTCTGACAAAGTTGCCCAAATGCATCTCAGAAGTGTGCAACTTGTTCTCTGAGTTAGAAAACGTCAAGAAACGTGCGTTTCTGCTAGCGCTGTGCATCTACACATGTACTTGGTGAACGGTGAAAGCGCACAGTAATGCACTTTTCTCCCAGCAAATACACTGTTTTTAAGGAAATGGGAACACACTGAGGAGACACTTGTGGGAGCTACGGTGACTAAAACTGAGCTTCCCTACGCACAGGGAAGCAAGAGAAATGCTGATTTCATCAAGCCCAGCTACATACTCAGAATCTTTACTACTGCGCAAATAGGCATGTCTCTTTAGGCAAATAACTCATTTCTGACAAAGGTGCCCAAATGCATCTCAGAAGTGTGCAAATTGTTCCCTGAGTTAGAAAACGTCGAGAAACGGTCAATTCTGCTAGCGCTGTGCTTCTACACATGTACTTGCTGAACGGTGAATGCGCACAGTAATGTACTTTTCTCCCAGCAAATACACTGTTTCTAAGGATGGGAACACACTGAGGAGACACTTGTGGGAGCTACTGTGACTAAAACTGAGCTTCCCTACGCACAGGGAAGCAAGAGGAATGCTGATTTCATCAAGCCCAGTTACATACTCAGACTCTGTACTACTGCGCAAATAGGCATGTCTCTTTAGGCAAAAAACTCATTTCTGATAAAGTTGCCCAAATGCATCTCAGAAGTGTGCAACTTGTTCCCTGAGTTAGAAAACGTCGAGAAACGTTCGTTTCTGCTAGCGCTGTGCTTCTACACATGTACTTGCTGAACAGTGAAAGCGCACAGTAATGCACTTTTCTCCCAGCAAATACACTGTTTCTAAGGAAATGGGAACACACTGAGGAGACACTTGTGGGAGCTACGGTGACTAAAACTGAGCTTCCCTACGCACAGGGAAGCAAGAGAAATGCTGATTTCATCAAGCCCAGTTACATACTCAGAATCTGTACTACTGCGCAAATAGGCATGTCTCTTTAGGCAAAAAACTCATTTCTGACAAAGTTGCCCAAATGCATCTCAGAAGTGTGCAACTTCTTCCCTGAGTTAGAAAACGTCGAGAAACGGTCGTTTCTGCTAGCGCTGTGCTTCTACACATGTACTTGCTGAACGTTGAAAGCGCACAGTAATGTACTTTTCTCCCAGCAAATACACTGTTTCTAAGGAAATGGGAACACACTGAGGAGACACTTGTGGGAGCTACTGTGACTAAAACTGAGCTTCCCTAAGCACAGGGAAGCAAGAGAAATGCTGATTTCATCAAGCCCAGTTACATACTCAGAATCTGTACTACTGCGCAAATAGGCATGTCTCTTTAGGCAAAAAACTCATTTCTGACAAAGTTGCCCAAATTCATCTCAGAAGTGTGCAACTTTTTCCCTGAGTTAGAAAACGTCGAGAAACGGTCGTTTCTGCTAGCGCTGTGCTTCTACACATGTACTAGCTGAACGGTGAAAGCGCACAGTAATGCACTTTTCTACCAGCAAATACACTGTTTCTAAGGAAATGGGAACACACTGAGGAGACATTTGTGTTAGCTACTGTGACTAAAACTGAGCTTCTCTACGCACAGGGAAGCAAGAGAAATGCTGATTTCATCAAGCCCAGTTACATACTCAGACTCTGTACTACTGCGCAAATAGGCATGTCTCTTTAGGCAAAAAACTCATTTCTGACAAAGTTGTCCGAATGCATCTCAGAAGTGTGCAACTTGTTCCCTGAGTTAGAAAACATCGAGAAACGGTCTTTTCTGCTAGCGGTGTGCTTCTACACATGTATTTGCTGAACGGTGAAAGCGCACAGTAAGGTACTTTTCTCCCAGCAAATACACTGTTTCTAAGGAAATGGGAACACACTGAGGAGACACTTGTGGGAGCTACTGTGACTAAAACTGAGCTTCCCTACGCACAGGGAAGCAAGAGAAATGCTGATTTCATTAAGCCCAGTTACATACTCATAATCTGTACTACTGCGCAAATAGGCATGTCTCTTTAGGCAAAAAACTCATTTCTGACAAAGTTGCCCAAATGCATCTCAGAAGTGTGCAACTTGTTCCCTGAGTTAGAAAACGTAAAGAAACGGTCGCTTCTGCTAGCGCTGTGCTTCTACATATGTACTTGCTGAACGGTGAAAGCGCACAGTAATGTACTTTTCTCCCAGCAAATACACTGTTTCTAAGGAAATGGGAACACACTGAGGAGACACTTGTGGGAGCTACTGTGACTAAAACTGAGCTTCCCTAAGCACAGGGAAGCAAGAGAAATGCTGATTTCATCAAGCCCAGTTACATACTCAGAATCTGTACTACTGCGCAAATAGGCATGTCTCTTTAGGCAAAAAACTCATTTCTGACAAAGTTGCCCAAATGCATCTCAGAAGTGTGCAACTTGTTCCCTGAGTTAGAAAACGTCGAGAAACGGTCGTTTCTGCTAGCGCTGTGCTTCTACACATGTACTAGCTGAACGGTGAAAGCGCACAGTAATGCACTTTTCTACCAGCAAATACACTGTTTCTAAGGAAATGGGAACACACTGAGGAGACATTTGTGTTAGCTACTGTGACTAAAACTGAGCTTCTCTACGCACAGGGAAGCAAGAGAAATGCTGATTTCATCAAGCCCAGTTACATACTCAGACTCTGTACTACTGCGCAAATAGGCATGTCTCTTTAGGCAAGAAACTCATTTCTGACAAAGTTGTCCGAATGCATCTCAGAAGTGTGCAACTTGTTCCCTGAGTTAGAAAACATCGAGAAACGGTCTTTTCTGCTAGCGGTGTGCTTCTACACATGTATTTGCTGAACGGTGAAAGCGCACAGTAAGGTACTTTTCTCCCAGCAAATACACTGTTTCTAAGGAAATGGGAACACACTGAGGAGACACTTGTGGGAGCTACTGTGACTAAAACTGAGCTTCCCTACGCACAGGGAAGCAAGAGAAATGCTGATTTCATTAAGCCCAGTTACATACTCATAATCTGTACTACTGCGCAAATAGGCATGTCTCTTTAGGCAAAAAACTCATTTCTGACAAAGTTGCCCAAATGCATCTCAGAAGTGTGCAACTTGTTCCCTGAGTTAGAAAAAGTAGAGAAACGGTCGTTTCTGCTAGCGCTGTGCTTCTACACATGTACTTGCTGAACGGTGAAAGCGCACAGTAATGCACTTTTCTCCCAGCAAATACACTGTTTCTAAGGAAATGGGAACACACTGAGGAGACACTTGTGGGAGCTACTGTGACTAAAACTGAGCTTCCCTAAGCACAGGGAAGCAAGAGAAATGCTGATTTCATCAAGCCCAGTTACATACTGAGAATCTGTACTACTGCGCAAATAGGCATGTCTCTTTAGGTAAAAAACTCATTTCTGACAAAGTTGCCCAAATGCATCTCAGAAGTGTGCAACTTGTTCCCTGCGTTAGAAAACGTCGAGAAACTGTCGTTTTTGCTAGCGCTTTGCTTCTACACATGTACTTGCTGAACGGTGAAAGCGCACAGTAATGCACTTTTCTCCCAGCAAATACACTGTTTCTAAGGAAATGGGAACACACTGAGGAGACACTTGTGGGAGCTACTGTGACTAAAACTGAGCTTCTCTACGCACAGGGAAGCAAGAGAAATGCTGATTTCATCAAGCCCAGTTACATACTTAGAATCTGTACTACTGCGCAAATAGGCATGTCTCTTTAGGCAAAAAACTCATTTCTGACAAAGTTGCCCAAATGCATCTCAGAAGTGTGCAACTTGTTCCCTGAGTTAGAAAACGTCGAGAAACGGTCGTTTCTGCTAGCGCTGTGCTTCTACACATGTACTAGCTGAACGGTGAAAGCGCACAGTAATGCACTTTTCTCCCAGCAAATACACTGTTTCTAAGGAAATGGGAACACACTGAGGAGACACTTGTGGGAGCTACTGTGACTAAAACTGAGCTTCCCTACGCACAGGGGAGCAAGAGAAATGCTGATTTCATCAAGCCCAGTTACATACTCAGAATCTGTACTACTGCGCAAATAGGCATGTCTCTGTAGGCAAAAAACTCATTTCTGACAAAGTTGCCCAAATGCATCTCAGAAGTGTGCAACTTGTTCCCTGAGTTAGAAAACGTAGAGAAACGGTCGCTTCTGCTAGCGCTGTGCTTCTACATATGTACTTGCTGAACGGTAACAGCGCACAGTAATGTACTTTTCTCCCAGCAAATACACTGTTTCTAAGGAAATGGGAACACACTGAGGAGACACTTGTGGGAGCTACTGTGACTAAAACTGAGCTTCCCTAAGCACAGGGAAGCAAGAGAAATGCTGATTTCATCAAGCCCAGTTACATACTCAGAATCTGTACTACTGCGCAAATAGGCATGTCTCTTTAGGCAAAAAACTCATTTCTGACAAAGTTGCCCAAATGCATCTCAGAAGTGTGCAACTTGTTCCCTGAGTTAGAAAACGTCGAGAAACGGTCGTTTCTGCTAGCGCTGTGCTTCTACACATGTACTAGCTGAACGGTGAAAGCGCACAGTAATGCACTTTTCTACCAGCAAATACACTGTTTCTAAGGAAATGGGAACACACTGAGGAGACATTTGTGTTAGCTACTGTGACTAAAACTGAGCTTCTCTACGCACAGGGAAGCAAGAGAAATGCTGATTTCATCAAGCCCAGTTACATACTCAGACTCTGTACTACTGCGCAAATAGGCATGTCTCTTTAGGCAAAAAACTCATTTCTGACAAAGTTGTCCGAATGCATCTCAGAAGTGTGCAACTTGTTCCCTGAGTTAGAAAACATCGAGAAACGGTCTTTTCTGCTAGCGGTGTGCTTCTACACATGTATTTGCTGAACGGTGAAAGCGCACAGTAAGGTACTTTTCTCCCAGCAAATACACTGTTTCTAAGGAAATGGGAACACACTGAGGAGACACTTGTGGGAGCTACTGTGACTAAAACTGAGCTTCCCTACGCACAGGGAAGCAAGAGAAATGCTGATTTCATTAAGCCCAGTTACATACTCATAATCTATACTACTGCGCAAATAGGCATGTCTCTTTAGGCAAAAAACTCATTTCTGACAAAGTTGCCCAAATGCATCTCAGAAGTGTGCAACTTGTTCCCTGAGTTAGAAAAAGTAGAGAAACGGTCGTTTCTGCTAGCGCTGTGCTTCTACACATGTACTTGCTGAACGGTGAAAGCGCACAGTAATGTACTTTTCTCCCAGCAAATACACTGTTTCTAAGGAAATGAGAACACACTGAGGAGACACTTGTGGGAGCTACTGTGACTAAAACTGAGCTTCCCTAAGCACAGGGAAGCAAGAGAAATGCTGAGTTCATCAAGCCCAGTTACATACTCAGAATCTGTACTACTGCGCAAATAGGCATGTCTCTTTAGGCAAAAAACTCATTTCTGACAAAGTTGTCCGAATGCATCTCAGAAGTGTGCAACTTGTTCCCTGAGTTAGAAAACGTCGAGAAACGGTCGTTTCTGCTAGCGCTGTGCTTCTACACATGTATTTGCTGAACGGTGAAAGCGCACAGTAGTGCACTTTTCTCCCAGCAAATACACTGTTTCTAAGGAAATGGGAACACACTGAGGAGACACTTGTGGGATCTACAGTGACTAAAACTGAGCTTCCCTACGCACCGGGAAGCAAGAGAAATGCTGATTTCATCAAGCCCAGTTACATACTCAGAATTTGTACTACTGCGCAAATAGGCATGTCTCTTTAGGCAAAAAACTCATTTCAGACAAAGTAGCCCAAATGCATCTCAGAAGTGTGCAACTTGTTCCCTGAGTTAGAAAACGTCGAGAAACGGTCGTTTCTGCTAGCGCTGTGTTTCTACTCATGTACTTGCTGAACGGTGAAAGGGCACAGTAATGCACTTTTCTCCCATCAAATACACTGTTTCTAAGGAAATGGGAACACACTGAGGAGACAATTGTGGGAGCTACTGTGACTAAATCTGAGCTTCCCTACGCACAGGGAAGCAAGAGAAATGCTGATTTCATCAAGCCCAGTTACATACTCAGAATCTTTACTACTGCGCAAATAGGCATGTCTCTGTAGGCAAAAAACTCATTTCTGACAAAGTTGCCCAAATGCATCTCAGAAGTGTGCAACTTGTTCCCTGAGTTAGAAAAAGTAGAGAAACGGTCGTTTCTGCTAGCGCTGTGCTTCTACACATGTACTTGCTGAACGGTGAAAGCGCACAGTAATGCACTTTTCTCCCAGCAAATACACTGTTTCTAAGGAAATGGGAACACACTGAGGAGACACTTGTGGGAGCTACTGTGACTAAAACTGAGCTTCCCTAAGCACAGGGAAGCAAGAGAAATGCTGATTTCATCAAGCCCAGTTACATACTGAGAATCTGTACTACTGCGCAAATAGGCATGTCTCTTTAGGTAAAAAACTCATTTCTGACAAAGTTGCCCAAATGCATCTCAGAAGTGTGCAACTTGTTCCCTGCGTTAGAAAACGTCGAGAAACTGTCGTTTTTGCTAGCGCTTTGCTTCTACACATGTACTTGCTGAACGGTGAAAGCGCACAGTAATGCACTTTTCTCCCAGCAAATACACTGTTTCTAAGGAAATGGGAACACACTGAGGAGACACTTGTGGGAGCTACTGTGACTAAAACTGAGCTTCTCTACGCACAGGGAAGCAAGAGAAATGCTGATTTCATCAAGCCCAGTTACATACTTAGAATCTGTACTACTGCGCAAATAGGCATGTCTCTTTAGGCAAAAAACTCATTTCTGACAAAGTTGCCCAAATGCATCTCAGAAGTGTGCAACTTGTTCCCTGAGTTAGAAAACGTCGAGAAACGGTCGTTTCTGCTAGCGCTGTGCTTCTACACATGTACTAGCTGAACGGTGAAAGCGCACAGTAATGCACTTTTCTCCCAGCAAATACACTGTTTCTAAGGAAATGGGAACACACTGAGGAGACACTTGTGGGAGCTACTGTGACTAAAACTGAGCTTCCCTACGCACAGGGGAGCAAGAGAAATGCTGATTTCATCAAGCCCAGTTACATACTCAGAATCTGTACTACTGCGCAAATAGGCATGTCTCTGTAGGCAAAAAACTCATTTCTGACAAAGTTGCCCAAATGCATCTCAGAAGTGTGCAACTTGTTCCCTGAGTTAGAAAACGTAGAGAAACGGTCGCTTCTGCTAGCGCTGTGCTTCTACATATGTACTTGCTGAACGGTAACAGCGCACAGTAATGTACTTTTCTCCCAGCAAATACACTGTTTCTAAGGAAATGGGAACACACTGAGGAGACACTTGTGGGAGCTACTGTGACTAAAACTGAGCTTCCCTAAGCACAGGGAAGCAAGAGAAATGCTGATTTCATCAAGCCCAGTTACATACTCAGAATCTGTACTACTGCGCAAATAGGCATGTCTCTTTAGGCAAAAAACTCATTTCTGACAAAGTTGCCCAAATGCATCTCAGAAGTGTGCAACTTGTTCCCTGAGTTAGAAAACGTCGAGAAACGGTCGTTTCTGCTAGCGCTGTGCTTCTACACATGTACTAGCTGAACGGTGAAAGCGCACAGTAATGCACTTTTCTACCAGCAAATACACTGTTTCTAAGGAAATGGGAACACACTGAGGAGACATTTGTGTTAGCTACTGTGACTAAAACTGAGCTTCTCTACGCACAGGGAAGCAAGAGAAATGCTGATTTCATCAAGCCCAGTTACATACTCAGACTCTGTACTACTGCGCAAATAGGCATGTCTCTTTAGGCAAAAAACTCATTTCTGACAAAGTTGTCCGAATGCATCTCAGAAGTGTGCAACTTGTTCCCTGAGTTAGAAAACGTCGAGAAACGGTCTTTTCTGCTAGCGGTGTGCTTCTACACATGTATTTGCTGAACGGTGAAAGCGCACAGTAAGGTACTTTTCTCCCAGCAAATACACTGTTTCTAAGGAAATGGGAACACACTGAGGAGACACTTGTGGGAGCTACTGTGACTAAAACTGAGCTTCCCTACGCACAGGGAAGCAAGAGAAATGCTGATTTCATTAAGCCCAGTTACATACTCATAATCTATACTACTGCGCAAATAGGCATGTCTCTTTAGGCAAAAAACTCATTTCTGACAAAGTTGCCCAAATGCATCTCAGAAGTGTGCAACTTGTTCCCTGAGTTAGAAAAAGTAGAGAAACGGTCGTTTCTGCTAGCGCTGTGCTTCTACACATGTACTTGCTGAACGGTGAAAGCGCACAGTAATGTACTTTTCTCCCAGCAAATACACTGTTTCTAAGGAAATGAGAACACACTGAGGAGACACTTGTGGGAGCTACTGTGACTAAAACTGAGCTTCCCTAAGCACAGGGAAGCAAGAGAAATGCTGAGTTCATCAAGCCCAGTTACATACTCAGAATCTGTACTACTGCGCAAATAGGCATGTCTCTTTAGGCAAAAAACTCATTTCTGACAAAGTTGCCCAAATGCATCTCAGAAGTGTGCAACTTGTTCCCTGAGTTAGAAAACGTCGAGAAACGGTCGTTTCTGCTAGCGCTGTGCTTCTACACATGTACTTGCTGAACGGTGAAAGCGCACAGTAATGCACTTTTCTCCCAGCAAATACACTGTTTCTAAGGAAATGGGAACACACTGAGGAGACACTTGTGGGAGCTACTGTGACAAAAACTGAGCTTCCCTACGCACAGGGAAGCAAGAGAAATGTTGGTTTCATCAAGCCCAGTTACATACTCAGAATCTGTACTACTGCGCAAATAGGCATGTCTCTTTAGGCAAAAAACTCATTTCTGACAAAGTTGCCCAAATGCATCTCAGAAGTGTGCAACTTGTTCCCTGAGTTAGAACACGTCGAGAAACGGTCGTTTCTGCTAGCACTGTGCTTCTACACATGTATTTGCTGAATGGTGAAAGCGCACAGTAATGCACTTTTCTCCCAGCAAATACACTGTTTCTAAGGAAATGGGAACACACTGAGGAGACACTTGTGAAAGCTACTGTGACTAAAACTGAGCTTCCTTACGCACAGGGAAGCAAGAGAAATGCTGATTTCATCAAGCCCAGTTACATACTCAGAATCTGTACTACTGCGCAAATAGGCATGTCTCTTTAGGCAAAAAACTCATTTCTGACAAAGTTGCCCAAATGCATCTCAGAAGTGTGCAACTTGTTCCCTGAGTTAGAAAACGTCGAGAAACGGTCGTTTCTGCTAGCGCTGTGCTTCTACACATGTACTAGCTGAACGGTGAAAGCACACAGTAATACACTTTTCTCCCAGCAAATACACTGTTTCTAAGGAAATGGGAACACACTGAGGAGACATTTGTGTTAGCTACTGTGACTAAAACTGAGCTTCTCTACGCACAGGGAAGCAAGAGAAATGCTGATTTCATCAAGCCCAGTTACATATTCAGACTCTGTACTACTGCGCAAATAGGCATGTCTCTTTAGGCAAAAAACTCATTTCTGACAAAGTTGTCCGAATGCATCTCAGAAGTGTGCAACTTGTTCCCTGAGTTAGAAAACGTCGAGAAACGGTCGTTTCTGCTAGCGCTGTGCTTCTACACATGTATTTGCTGAACGGTGAAAGCGCACAGTAGTGCACTTTTCTCCCAGCAAATACACTGTTTCTAAGGAAATGGGAACACACTGAGGAGACACTTGTGGGATCTACAGTGACTAAAACTGAGCTTCCCTACGCACCGGGAAGCAAGAGAAATGCTGATTTCATCAAGCCCAGTTACATACTCAGAATTTGTACTACTGCGCAAATAGGCATGTCTCTTTAGGCAAAAAACTCATTTCAGACAAAGTAGCCCAAATGCATCTCAGAAGTGTGCAACTTGTTCCCTGAGTTAGAAAACGTCGAGAAACGGTCGTTTCTGCTAGCGCTGTGTTTCTACTCATGTACTTGCTGAACGGTGAAAGGGCACAGTAATGCACTTTTCTCCCATCAAATACACTGTTTCTAAGGAAATGGGAACACACTGAGGAGACAATTGTGGGAGCTACTGTGACTAAATCTGAGCTTCCCTACGCACAGGGAAGCAAGAGAAATGCTGATTTCATCAAGCCCAGTTACATACTCAGAATCTTTACTACTGCGCAAATAGGCATGTCTCTGTAGGCAAAAAACTCATTTCTGACAAAGTTGCCCAAATGCATCTCAGAAGTGTGCAACTTGTTCCCTGAGTTAGAAAACGTCGAGAAACGGTCGTTTCTGCTAGCGCTGTGCTTCTACACATGTACTTGCTGAACGGTGAAAGCGCACAGTAATGTACTTTTCTCCCAGCAAATACACTGTTTCTAAGGAAATGGGAACACACTGAGGAGATACTTGTGGGAGCTACTGTGACTAAAACTGAGCTTCCCTAAGCACAGGGAAGCAAGAGAAATGCTGATTTCATCAAGCCCAGTTACATACTCAGAATCTGTACTACTGCGCAAATAGGCATGTCTCTTTAGGCAAAAAACTCATTTCTGACAAAGTTGCCCAAATGCATCTCAGAAGTGTGCAACTTGTTCCCTGAGTTAGAAAACGTCGAGAAACGGTCGTTTCTGCTAGCGCTGTGCTTCTACACATGTACTTGCTGAACGGTGAAAGCGCACAGTAATGCACTTTTCTCCCAGCAAATACACTGTTTCTAAGGAACTGGGAACACACTGAGGAGACACTTGTGGGAGCTACTGTGACTAAAACTGAGCTTCCCTAAGCACAGGGAAACAAGAGAAACGCTGATTTCATTAAGACCAGTTACATACTCAGAATCTGTACTACTGCGCAAATAGGCATGTCTCTTTAGGCAAAAAACTCATTTCTGACAAAGTTGCCCAAATGCATCTCAGAAGTGTGCAACTTGTTCCCTGAGTTAGAAAACGTCGAGAAACGGTCGTTTCTGCTAGCGCTGTGCTTCTACACATGTACTAGCTGAACGGTGAAAGCACACAGTAATGCACTTTTCTCCCAGCAAATACACTGTTTCTAAGGAAATGGGAACACACTGAGGAGACATTTGTGTTAGCTACTGTGACTAAAACTGAGCTTCTCTACGCACAGGGAAGCAAGAGAAATGCTGATTTCATCAAGCCCAGTTACATACTCAGACTCTGTACTACTGCGCAAATAGGCATGTCTCTTTAGGCAAAAAACTCATTTCTGACAAAGTTGTCCGAATGCATCTCAGAAGTGTGCAACTTGTTCCCTGAGTTAGAAAACATCGAGAAACGGTCTTTTCTGCTAGCGCTGTGCTTCTACACATGTATTTGCTGAACGGTGAAAGCGCACAGTAAGGTACTTTTCTCCCAGCAAATACACTGTTTCTAAGGAAATGGGAACACACTGAGGAGACACTTGTGGGAGCTACTGTGACTAAAACTGAGCTTCCCTACGCACAGGGAAGCAAGAGAAATGCTGATTTCATTAAGCCCAGTTACATACTCAGAATCTTTACTACTGCGCAAATAGGCATGTCTCTGTAGGCAAAAAACTCATTTCTGACAAAGTTGCCCAAATGCATCTCAGAAGTGTGCAACTTGTTCCCTGAGTTAGAAAACGTCGAGAAACGGTCGTTTCTGCTAGCGCTGTGCTTCTACACATGTACTTGTTGAACGGTGAAAGCGCACAGTAATGTACTTTTCTCCCAGCGAATACACTGTTTCTAAGGAAATGGGAACACACTGAGGAGATACTTGTGGGAGCTACTGTGACTAAAACTGAGCTTCCCTAAGCACAGGGAAGCAAGAGAAATGCTGATTTCATCAAGCCCAGTTACATACTCAGAATCTGTACTACTGCGCAAATAGGCATGTCTCTTTAGGCAAAAAACTCATTTCTGACAAAGTTGCCCAAATGCATCTCAGAAGTGTGCAACTTGTTCCCTGAGTTAGAAAACGTCGAGAAACGGTCGTTTCTGCTAGCGCTGTGCTTCTACACATGTACTTGCTGAACGGTGAAAGCGCACAGTAATGCACTTTTCTCCCAGCAAATACACTGTTTCTAAGGAACTGGGAACACACTGAGGAGACACTTGTGGGAGCTACTGTGACTAAAACTGAGCTTCCCTAAGCACAGGGAAACAAGAGAAACGCTGATTTCATTAAGACCAGTTACATACTCAGAATCTGTACTACTGCGCAAATAGACATGTCTCTTTAGGCAAAAAACTCATTTCTGACAAAGTTGCCCAAATGCATCTCAGAAGTGTGCAACCTGTTCCCTGAGTTAGAAAACGTCGAGAAACGGTCGTTTCTGCTAGCGCTGTGCTTCTACACATGTACTTGTTGAACGGTGAAAGCGCACAGTAATGTACTTTTCTCCCAGCGAATACACTGTTTCTAAGGAAATGGGAACACACTGAGGAGATACTTGTGGGAGCTACTGTGACTAAAACTGAGCTTCCCTAAGCACAGGGAAGCAAGAGAAATGCTGATTTCATCAAGCCCAGTTACATACTCAGAATCTGTACTACTGCGCAAATAGGCATGTCTCTTTAGGCAAAAAACTCATTTCTGACAAAGTTGCCCAAATGCATCTCAGAAGTGTGCAACTTGTTCCCTGAGTTAGAAAACGTCGAGAAACGGTCGTTTCTGCTAGCGCTGTGCTTCTACACATGTACTTGCTGAACGGTGAAAGCGCACAGTAATGCACTTTTCTCCCAGCAAATACACTGTTTCTAAGGAACTGGGAACACACTGAGGAGACACTTGTGGGAGCTACTGTGACTAAAACTGAGCTTCCCTAAGCACAGGGAAACAAGAGAAACGCTGATTTCATTAAGACCAGTTACATACTCAGAATCTGTACTACTGCGCAAATAGACATGTCTCTTTAGGCAAAAAACTCATTTCTGACAAAGTTGCCCAAATGCATCTCAGAAGTGTGCAACCTGTTCCCTGAGTTAGAAAACGTCGAGAAACCTTCCTTTCTGCTAGCGCTGTGCTTCTACTCATGTACTTGCTGAACGGTGAACGGGCACAGTAATGCACTTTTCTCCCATCAAATACACTGTTTCTAAAAAAATGGGAACACACTGAGGAGACAATTGTGGGAGCTACTGTGACTAAATCTGAGCTTCCCTACGCACAGGGAAGCAAGAGAAATGCTGATTTCATCAAGCCCAATTACATACTCAGAATCTTTACTACTGCGCAAATAGGCATGTCTCTGTAGGCAAAATCTCATTTCTGACAAAGTTGCCCAAATGCATCTCAGAAGTGTGCAACTTGTTCCCTGAGTTAGAAAACGTCGAGAAACGGTCGTTTCTGCTAGCGCTGTGCTTCTACACATGTACTTGCTGAACGGTGAAAGCGCACAGTAATGTACTTTTCTCCCAGCAAATACACTGTTTCTAAGGAAATGGGAACACACTGAGGAGATACTTGTGGGAGCTACTGTGACTAAAACTGAGCTTCCCTACGCACAGGGAAGCAAGAGAAATGCTGATTTCATCAAGCCCAGTTACATACTCAGAATCTGTACTACTGCGCAAATAGGCATGTCTCTTTAGGCAAAAAACTCATTTCTGACAAAGTTGCCCAAATGCATCTCAGAAGTGTGCAACTTGTTCCCTGAGTTAGAAAACGTCGAGAAACGGTCGTTTCTGCTAGCGCTGTGCTTCTACACATGTACTTGCTGAACGGTGAAAGCGCACAGTAATGCACTTTTCTCCCAGCAAATACACTGTTTCTAAGGAACTGGGAACACACTGAGGAGACACTTGTGGGAGCTACTGTGACTAAAACTGAGCTTCCCTAAGCACAGGGAAACAAGAGAAACGCTGATTTCATTAAGACCAGTTACATACTCAGAATCTGTACTACTGCGCAAATAGACATGTCTCTTTAGGCAAAAAACTCATTTCTGACAAAGTTGCCCAAATGCATCTCAGAAGTGTGCAACCTGTTTCCTGAGTTAGAAAACGTCGAGAAACCTTCCTTTCTGCTAGCGCTGTGCTTCTACACATGTATTTGCTGAACGGTGAAAGCGCACAGTAATGCACTTTTCTCCCAGCAAATACACTGTTTCTAAGGAAATGGGAACACACTGAGGAGACACTTGTGGGAGCTACTGTGACTAAAACTGAGCTTCCCTACTCACAGGGAAGCAAGAGAAATGCTGATTTCATCAAGCCCAGTTACATACTCAGAATCTGTAGTACTGCGCAAATAGGCATGTCTCTTTAGGCAAAAAACTCATTTCTGACAAAGTTACCCAAATGCATCTCAGAAGTGTGCAACTTGTTCTCTGAGTTAGAAAACGTCGAGAAACGTTCGTTTCTGCTAGCGCTGTGCTTCTACACATGTATTTGCTGAACGGTGAAAGCGCACAGTAGTGTACTTTTCTCCCAGCAAATACACTGTTTCTAAGGAAATGGGAACACACTGAGGAGACACTTGTGGGATCTACAGTGACTAAAACTGAGCTTCCCTACGCACCGGGAAGCAAGAGAAATGCTGATTTCATCAAGCCCAGTTACATACTCAGAATTTGTACTACTGCGCAAATAGGCATGTCTCTTTAGGCAAAAAACTCATTTCAGACAAAGTAGCCCAAATGCATCTCAGAAGTGTGCAACTTGTTCCCTGATTTTGAAAACGTCGAGAAACGGTCGTTTCTGCTAGCGCTGTGCTTCTACTCATGTACTTGCTGAACGGTGAACGGGCACAGTAATGCACTTTTCTCCCATCAAATACACTGTTTCTAAGTAAATGGGAACACACTGAGGAGACAATTGTGGGAGCTACTGTGACTAAATCTGAGCTTCCCTACGCACAGGGAAGCAAGAGAAATGCTGATTTCATCAAGCCCAGTTACATACTCAGAATCTTTACTACTGCGCAAAAAGCATGTCTCTGTAGGCAAAAAACTCATTTCTGACAAAGTTTCCCAAATGCATCTCAGAAGTGTGCAACTTGTTCCCTGAGTTAGAAAACGTCGAGAAACGGTCGTTTCTGCTAGCGCTGTGCTTCTACACATGTACTTGCTGAACGGTGAAAGCGCACAGTAATGTACTTTTCTCCCAGCAAATACACTGTTTCTAAGGAAATGGGAACACACTGAGGAGATACTTGTGGGAGCTACTGTGACTAAAACTGAGCTTCCCTAAGCACAGGGAAGCAAGAGAAATGCTGATTTCATCAAGCCCAGTTACATACTCAGAATCTGTACTACTGCGCAAATAGGCATGTCTCTTTAGGCAAAAAACTCATTTCTGACAAAGTTGCCCAAATGCATCTCAGAAGTGTGCAACTTGTTCCCTGAGTTAGAAAACGTCGAGAAACGGTCGTTTCTGCTAGCGCTGTGCTTCTACACATGTACTTGCTGAACGGTGAAAGCGCACAGTAATGCACTTTTCTCCCAGCAAATACACTGTTTCTAAGGAACTGGGAACACACTGAGGAGACACATGTGGGAGCTACTGTGACTAAAACTGAGCTTCCCTAAGCACAGGGAAACAAGAGAAACGCTGATTTCATTAAGACCAGTTACATACTCAGAATCTGTACTACTGCGCAAATAGACATGTCTCTTTAGGCAAAAAACTCATTTCTGACAAAGTTGCCCAAATGCATCTCAGAAGTGTGCAACCTGTTCCCTGAGTTAGAAAACGTCGAGAAACCTTCCTTTCTGCTAGCGCTGTGCTTCTACACATGTATTTGCTGAACGGTGAAAGCGCACAGTAATGCACTTTTCTCCCAGCAAATACACTGTTTCTAAGGAAATGGGAACACACTGAGGAGACACTTGTGTTAGCTACTGTGACTAAAACTGAGCTTCCCTACTCACAGGGAAGCAAGAGAAATGCTGATTTCATCAAGCCGAGTTACATACTCAGAATCTGTAGTACTGCGCAAATAGGCATGTCTCTTTAGGCAAAAAACTCATTTCTGACAAAGTTACCCAAATGCATCTCAGAAGTGTGCAACTTGTTCTCTGAGTTAGAAAACGTCGAGAAACGTTCGTTTCTGCTAGCGCTGTGCTTCTACACATGTATTTGCTGAACGGTGAAAGCGCACAGTAGTGCACTTTTCTCCCAGCAAATACACTGTTTCTAAGGAAATGGGAACACACTGAGGAGACACTTGTGGGATCTACAGTGACTAAAACTGAGCTTCCCTACGCACAGGGAAGCAAGAGAAATGCTGATTTCATCAAGCCCAGTTACATACTCAGAATCTGTACTACTGCGCAAATAGGCATGTCTCTTTAGGCCAAAAACTCATTTTAGACAAAGTTGTCCAAATGCATCTCAGAAGTGTGCAACTTGTTCCCTGAGTTAGAAAACGTCGAGAAACGGTCGTTTCTGCTAGCGCTGTGCTTCTACACATGTACTTGCTGAACGGTGAAAGGGCACAGTAATGCACTTTTCTCCCATCAAATACACTGTTTCTAAGGAAATGGGAACACACTGATTAGACACTTGTGGGAGCTACTGTGACTAAAACTGAGCTTCCCTACGCACAGGGAAGCAAGAGAAATGCTGATTTCATCAAGCCCAGTTACATACTCAGAATCTGTACTACTGCGCAAATAGGCATGTCCATTTAGGCAAAAAACTCATTTCTGACAAAGTTGCCCAAATGCATCTCAGAAGTGTGCAACTTGTTCCCTGAGTTAGAAAACGTCGAGAAACGGTCGTTTCTGCTAGCAATGTGCTTCTACACATGTACTTGCTGAACGTTGAAAGCACACAGTAATGTACTTTTCTCCCAGCAAATACACTGTTTCTAAGGAAATGGGAACACACTGAGGAGACACTTGTGGGAGCTACTGTGCCTAAAACTGAGCTTCCCTACGCACAGGGAAGTAAGAGAAATGCTGATTTCATCAAGCCCAGCTACATACTCAGAATCTGTACTACTGCGCAAATAGGCATGTCTCTTTAGGCAAAAAACTCATTTCTGACAAAGTTGTCCAAATGCATCTCAGAAGTGTGCAACTTGTTCCCTGAGTTAGAAAACATCAAGAAACGGTCTTTTCTGCTAGCGCTGTGCTTCTACACATGTATTTGCTGAACGGTGAAAGCACACAGTAATGCACTTTTCTCCCAGCAAATACACTGTTTCTAAGGAAATGGGAACACACTGAGGAGACACTTGTGGGAGCTACTGTGACTAAAACTGAGCTTCCCTAAGCACAGGGAAGCAAGAGAAACGCTGATTTCATTAAGACTAGTTACATACTCAGAATCTTTACTACTGCGCAAATAGGCATGTCTCTTTAGGCAAAAAACTCATTTCAGACAAAGTAGCCCAAATGCATCTCAGAAGTGTGCAACTTGTTCCCTGAGTTAGAAAACGTCGAGAAACGGTCGTTTCTGCTAGCGCTGTGCTTCTACACATGTACTTGCTGAACGGTGAAAGGGCACAGTAATGCACTTTTCTCCCATCAAATACACTGTTTCTAAGGAAATGGGAACACACTGAGGAGACACTTGTGGGAGCTACTGTGACTAAAACTGAGCTTCCCTACGCACAGGGAAGCAAGAGAAATGCTGATTTCATCAAGCCCAGTTACATACTCAGAATCTGTACTACTGCACAAATAGGCATGTCTCTGTAGGCAAAAAACTCATTTCTGACAAAGTTGCCCAAATGCATCTCAGAAGTGTGCAACTTGTTCCCTGAGTGAGAAAACGTCGAGAAACGGTCGTTTCTGCTAGCGCTGTGCTTCTACACATGTACTTGCTGAACGGTGAAAGCGCACAGTAATGCACTTTTCTCCCAGCAAATACACTGTTTCTAAGGAAATGGGAATACACTGAGGAGACAGTTGTGGGAGCTACTGTGACTAAATCTGAGCTTCCCTACGCACAGGGAAGCAAGAGAAATGCTGATTTCATCAAGCCCAGTTACATACTCAGAATCTTTACTACTGCGCAAATAGGCATGTCTCTTTAGGCAAAAAACTCATTTCTGACAAAGTTGCCCAAATGCATCTCAGAAGTGTGCAACTTGTTCCCTGAGTTAGAAAACGTCGAGAAACGGTCGTTTCTGCTAGCGCTGTGCTTCTACACATGTACTTGCTGAACGGTGAAAGCGCACAGTAATGTACTTTTCTCCCAGCAAATACACTGTTTCTAAGGAAATGGGAACACACTGAGGAGATACTTGTGGGAGCTACTGTGACTAAAACTGAGCTTCCCTACGCACAGCGAAGCAAGAGAAATGCTGATTTCATCAAGCCCAGTTACATACTCAGAATCTGTACTACTGCGCAAATAGGCATGTCTCTTTAGGCAAAAAACTCATTTCTGACAAAGTTGCCCAAATGCATCTCAGAAGTGTGCAACCTGTTCCCTGAGTTAGAAAACGTCGAGAAACCTTCCTTTCTGCTAGCGCTGTGCTTCTACACATGTATTTGCTGAACGGTGAAAGCGCACAGTAATGCACTTTTCTCCCAGCAAATACACTGTTTCTAAGGAAATGGGAACACACTGAGGAGACACTTGTGGGAGCTACTGTGACTAAAACTGAGCTTCCCTACTCACAGGGAAGCAAGAGAAATGCTGATTTCATCAAGCCCAGTTACATACTCAGAATCTGTACTACTGCGCAAATAGGCATGTCTCTTTAGGCAAAAAACTCATTTCTGACAAAGTTACCCAAATGCATCTCAGAAGTGTGCAACTTGTTCTCTGAGTTAGAAAACGTCGAGAAACGTTCGTTTCTGCTAGCGCTGTGCTTCTACACATGTATTTGCTGAAAAGTGAAAGCGCACAGTAATGCACTTTTCTCCCAGCAAATACACTGTTTCTAAGGAAATGGGAACACACTGAGGAGACACTTGTGGGAGCTACTGTGACTAAAACTGAGCTTCCCTACGCACAGGGAAGCAAGAGAAATGCTGATTTCATCAAGCCCAGTTACATACTCAGAATCTGTACTACTGCACAAATAGGCATGTCTCAGTAGGCAAAAAACTCATTTCTGACAAAGTTGCCCAAATGCATCTCAGAAGTGTGCAACTTGTTCCCTGAGTGAGAAAACGTCGAGAAACGGTCGTTTCTGCTAGCGCTGTGCTTCTACACATGTACTTGCTGAACGGTGAAAGCGCACAGTAATGCACTTTTCTCCCAGCAAATACACTGTTTCTAAGGAAATGGGAATACACTGAGGAGACAGTTGTGGGAGCTACTGTGACTAAATCTGAGCTTCCCTACGCACAGGGAAGCAAGAGAAATGCTGATTTCATCAAGCCCAGTTACATACTCAGAATCTTTACTACTGCGCAAATAGGCATGTCTCTTTAGGCAAAAAACTCATTTCTGACAAAGTTGCCCAAATGCATCTCAGAAGTGTGCAACTTGTTCCCTGAGTTAGAAAACGTCGAGAAACGGTCGTTTCTGCTAGCGCTGTGCTTCTACACATGTACTTGCTGAACGGTGAAAGCGCACAGTAATGTACTTTTCTCCCAGCAAATACACTGTTTCTAAGGAAATGGGAACACACTGAGGAGACACTTGTGGGAGCTACTGTGACTAAAACTGAGCTTCCCTATGCACAGCGAAGCAAGAGAAATGCTGATTTCATCAAGCCCAGTTACATACTCAGAATCTGTACTACTGCGAAAATAGGCATGTCTCTTTAGGCAAAAAACTCATTTCTGACAAAGTTGCCCAAATGCATCTCAGAAGTGTGCAACTTGTTCCCTGAGTTAGAAAACGTAGAGAAACGGTCGTTTCTGCTATCGCTGTGCTTCTACACATGTACTTGCTGAACGGTGAAAGCGCACAGTAATGCACTTTTCTCCCAGCAAATACACTGTTTCTAAGGAACTGGGAACACACTGAGGAGACACTTGTGAGAGCTACTGTGACTAAAACTGAGCTTCCCTAAGCACAGGGAAACAAGAGAAACGCTGATTTCATTAAGACCAGTTACATACTCAGAATCTGTACTACTGCGCAAATAGGCATGTCTCTTTAGGCAAAAAACTCATTTCTGACAAAGTTGCCCAAATGCATCTCAGAAGTGTGCAACCTGTTCCCTGAGTTAGAAAACGTCGAGAAACCTTCCTTTCTGCTAGCGCTGTGCTTCTACACATGTATTTGCTGAACGGTGAAAGCGCACAGTAATGCCCTTTTCTCCCAGCAAATACACTGTTTCTACGGAAATGGGAACACACTGAGGAGACACTTGTGGGAGCTACTGTGACTAAAACTGAGCTTCCCTACTCACAGGGAAGCAAGAGAAATGCTGATTTCATCAAGCCCAGTTACATACTCAGAATCTGTACTACTGCGCAAATAGGCATGTCTCTTTAGGCAAAAAACTCATTTCTGACAAAGTTACCCAAATGCATCTCAGAAGTGTGCAACTTGTTCTCTGAGTTAGGAAACGTCGAGAAACGTTCGTTTCTGCTAGCGCTGTGCTTCTACACATGTATTTGCTGAACGGTGAAAGCGCACAGTAATGCACTTTTCTCCCAGCAAATACACTGTTTCTAAGGAAATGGGAACACACTGAGGAGACACTTGTGGGAGCTACTGTGACTAAAACTGAGATTACCTACTCACAGGGAAGCAAGAGAAATGCTGATTTCATCAAGCCCAGTTACATACTCAGAATCTGTACTACTGCGCAAATAGGCATGTCTCTTTAGGCAAAAAACTCATTTCTGACAAAGTTACCCAAATGCATCTCAGAAGTGTGCAACTTGTTCTCTGAGTTAGAAAACGTCGAGAAACGTTCGTTTCTGCTAGCGCTGTGCTTCTACACATGTATTTGCTGAACGGTGAAAGCGCACAGTAGTGCACTTTTCTCCCAGCAAATACACTGTTTCTAAGGAAATGGGAACACACTGAGGAGACACTTGTGGGATCTACAGTGACTAAAACTGAGCTTCCCTACGCACCGGGAAGCAAGAGAAATGCTGATTTCATCAAGCCCAGTTACATACTCAGAATTTGTACTACTGTGCAAATAGGCATGTCTCTTTAGGCCAAAAACTCATTTCAGACAAAGTTGCCCAAATGCATCTCAGAAGTGTGCAACTTGTTCCCTGAGTTAGAAAACGTCGAGAAACGGTCGTTTCTGCTAGCGCTGTGCTTCTACACATGTACTTGCTGAACCTTGAAAGGGCACAGTAATGCACTTTTCTCCCATCAAATACACTGTTTCTAAGGAAATGGGAACACACTGAGGAGACACTTGTGGGAGCTACTGTGACTAAAACTGAGCTTCCCTACACACAGGGAAACAAGAGAAATGCTGATTTCATCAAGCCCAGTTACATACTCAGAATCTGTACTACTGCGCAAATAGGCATGTCCATTTAGGCAAAAAACTCATTTCTGACCAAGTTGCCCAAATGCATCTCAGAAGTGTGCAACTTGTTCCCTGAGTTAGAAAATGTCGAGAAACGTTCGTTTCTGCTAGCGCTGTGCTTCTACACATGTATTTGCTGAACGGTGAAAGCGCACAGTAGTGCACTTTTCTCCCAGCAAATACACTGTTTCTAAGGAAATGGGAACACACTGAGGAGACACTTGTGGGATCTACAGTGACTAAAACTGAGCTTCCCTACGCACCGGGAAGCAAGAGAAATGCTGATTTCATCAAGCCCATTTACATACTCTGAATTTGTACTACTGCGCAAATAGGCATGTCTCTTTAGGCCAAAAACTCATTTCAGACAAAGTTGCCCAAATGCATCTCAGAAGTGTGCAACTTGTTCCCTGAGTTAGAAAACGTCGAGAAACGGTCGTTTCTGCTAGCGCTGTGCTTCTACACATGTACTTGCTGAACGGTGAAAGGGCACAGTAATGCACTTTTCTCCCATCAAATACACTGTTTCTAAGGAAATGGGAACACACTGAGGAGACACTTGTGGGAGCTACTGTGACTAAAACTGAGCTTCCCTACGCACAGGTAAGCAAGAGAAATGCTGATTTCATCAAGCCCAGTTACATACTCAGAATCTGTACTACTGCGCAAATAGGCATGTCCATTTAGGCAAAAATCTCATTTCTGACAAAGTTGTCCAAATGCATCTCAGAAGTGTGCAACTTGTTCCCTGAGTTAGAAAACATCGAGAAACGGTCTTTTCTGCTAGCGCTGTGCTTCTACACATGTATTTGCTGAACGGTGAAAGCGCACAGTAATGCACTTTTCTCCCAGCAAATACACTGTTTCTAAGGAAATGGGAACACACTGAGGAGACACTTGTGGGAGCTACTGTGACTAAAACTGAGCTTCCCTACGCACAGGGAAGCAAGAGAAACGCTGATTTCATTAAGACTAGTTACATACTCAGAATCTGTACTACTGCGCAAATAGGCATGTCTCTTTAGGCAAAAAACTCATTTCAGACAAAGTAGCCCAAATGCATCTCAGAAGTGTGCAACTTGTTCCCTGAGTTAGAAAACGTCGAGAAACGGTCGTTTCTGCTAGCGCTGTGCTTCTACACATGTACTTGCTGAACGGTGAAATCGCACAGTAATGTACTTTTCTCCCAGCAAATACACTGTTTCTAAGGAAATGGGAACACACTGAGGAGACACTTGTGGGAGATACTGTGACTAAAACTGAGCTTCCCTACGCACAGGGAAGCAAGAGAAATGCTGATTTCATCAAGCCCAGTTACATACTCAGAATCTGTACTACTGCGCAAATAGGCATGTCTCTTTAGGCAAAAAACTCATTTCTGACAAAGTTGCCCAAATGCATCTCAGAAGTGTGCAACCTGTTCCCTGAGTTAGAAAACGTCGAGAAACCTTCCTTTCTGCTAGCGCTGTGCTTCTACACATGTATTTGCTGAACGGTGAAAGCGCACAGTAATGCACTTTTCTCCCAGCAAATACACTGTTTCTAAGGAAATGGGAACACACTGAGGAGACACTTGTGGGAGCTACTGTGACTAAAACTGAGCTTCCCTACTCACAGGGAAGCAAGAGAAATGCTGATTTCATCAAGCCCAGTTACATACTCAGAATCTGTACTACTGCGCAAATAGGCATGTCTCTTTAGGCAAAAAACTCATTTCTGACAAAGTTACCCAAATGTATCTCAGAAGTGTGCAACTTGTTCTCTGAGTTAGAAAACGTCGAGAAACGTTCGTTTCTGCTAGCGCTGTGCTTCTACACATGTATTTGCTGAACGGTGAAAGCGCACAGTAATGCACTTTTCTCCCAGCAAATACACTGTTTCTAAGGAAATGGGAACACACTGAGGAGACACTTGTGGGAGCTACTGTGACTAAAACTGAGCTTCCCTACTCACAGGGAAGCAAGAGAAATGCTGATTTCATCAAGCCCAGTTACATACTCAGAATCTGTACTACTGCGCAAATAGGCATGTCTCTTTAGGCAAAAAACTCATTTCTGACAAAGTTACCCAAATGCATCTCAGAAGTGTGCAACTTGTTCCCTGAGTTAGAAAACGTCGAGAAACGTTCGTTTCTGCTAGCGCTGTGCTTCTACACATGTATTTGCTGAACGGTGAAAGCGCACAGTAATGCACTTTTCTCCCAGCAAATACACTGTTTCTAAGGAAATGGGAACACACTGAGGAGACACTTGTGGGAGCTACTGTGACTAAAACTGAGCTTCCCTACTCACAGGGAAGCAAGAGAAATGCTGATTTCATCAAGCCCAGTTACATACTCAGAATCTGTACTACTGCGCAAATAGGCATGTCTCTTTAGGCAAAAAACTCATTTCTGACAAAGTTACCCAAAGGCATCTCAGAAGTGTGCAACTTGTTCTCTGAGTTAGAAAACGTCTAGAAACGTTCGTTTCTGCTAGCGCTGTGCTTCTACACATGTATTTGCTGAACGGTGAAAGCGCACAGTAGTGCACTTTTCTCCCAGCAAATACACTGTTTCTAAGGAAATGGGAACACACTGAGGAGACACTTGTGGGATCTACAGTGACTAAAACTGAGCTTCCCTACGCACCGGGAAGCAAGAGAAATGCTGATTTCATCAAGACCAGTTACATGCTCAGAATTTGTACTACTGCGCAAATAGGCATGTCTCTGTAGGCAAAAAACTCATTTCTGACAAAGTTGCCCAAATGCATCTCAGAAGTGTGCAACTTGTTCGCTGAGTGAGAAAACATCGAGAAACGGTCTTTTCTGCTAGCGCTGTGCTTCTACACATGTATTTGCTGAACGGTGAAAGCGCACAGTAATGCACTTTTCTCCCAGCAAATACACTGTTTCTAAGGAAATGGGAACACACTGAGGAGACACTTGTGGGAGCTACTGTGACTAAAACTTAGCCCCCTACGCACAGGGAAGCAAGAGAAATGCTGATTTCATCAAGCCCAGTTACATACTCAGAATCTGTACTACTGCGCAAATAGGCATGTCTCTTTAGGCAAAAAACTCATTTCTGACAAAGTTGCCCAAATGCATCTCAGAAGTGTGCAACTTGTTCCCTGAGTTAGAAAACGTCGAGAAACGGTCGTTTCTGCTAGCGCTGTGCTTCTACACATGTATTTGCTGAACGGTGAAAGCGCACAGTAATGCACTTTTCTCCCAGCAAATACACTGTTTCTAAGGAAATGGGAACACACTGAGGAGACACTTGTGGGAGCTACTGTGACTAAAACTGAGCTTCCCTACTCACAGGGAAGCAAGTGAAATGCTGATTTCTTCGAGCCCAGTTACATACTCAGAATCTGTACTACTGCGCAAATAGGCATGTCTCTTGAGGCCAAAAACTCATTTCTGACAAAGTTGCCCAAATGCATCTCAGAAGTGTGCAACTTGTTCCCTCAGTTAGAAAACGTCGAGAAACGGTCGTTTCTGCTAGCGCTGTGCTTCTACACATGTACTAGCTGAACGGTGAAAGCGCACAGTAATGCACTTTTCTCCCAGCAAATACACTGTTTCTAAGGAAATGGGAACACACTGAGGAGACACTTGTGGGAGCTACTGTGACTAAAACTGAGCTTCCCTACCCACAGGGAAGCAAGAGAAATGCTGATTTCATCAAGCCCAGTTACATACTCAGAATCTGTACTACTGCGCAAATAGGCATGTCTCTTTAGGCAAAAAACTCATTTCTGACAAAGTTGCCCAAATGCATCTCAGAAGTGTGCAACTTGTTCCCTGAGTTAGAAAACGTCGAGAAACGGTCGTTTCTGCTAGCGCTGTGCTTCTACACATGTACTAGCTGAACGGTGAAAGCGCACAGTAATGCACTTTTCTCCCAGCAAATACACTGTTTCTAAGGAAATGGGAACACACTGAGGAGACACTTGTGTTAGCTACTGTGACTAATACTGAGCTTCTCTACGCACAGGGAAGCAAGAGAAATGCTGATTTCATCAAGCCCAGTTACATACTCAGACTCTGTACTACTGCGCAAATAGGCATGTCTCTTTAGGCAAAAAACTCATTTCTGACAAAGTTGCCCAAATGAATCTCAGAAGTGTGCAACTTGTTCCCTGAGTTAGAAAACGTCGAGAAACGTTCGTTTCTGCTAGCGCTGTGCTTCTACACATGTATTTGCTGAACGGTGAAAGCGTAGAGTAATGCACTTTTCTCCCAGCAAATATACTGTTTCTAAGGAAATGGGAACACACTGAGGAGACACTTGTGGGAGCTACTGTGACTAAAACTTAGCTTCCTTACGCACAGGGAAGCAAGAGAAATGCTGATTTCATCAAGCCCAGTTACATACTCAGAATCTGTACTACTGCGCAAATAGGCATGTCTCTTTAGGCAAAAAACTCATTTCTGACAAAGTTGCCCAAATGCATCTCAGAAGTGTGCAACTTGTTCCCTGAGTTAGAAAACGTCGAGAAACGTTCGTTTCTGCTAGCGCTGTGCTTCTACACATGTATTTGCTGAACGGTGAAAGCGCACAGTAATGCACTTTTCTCCCAGCAAATACACTGTTTCTAAGGAAATGGGAACACACTGAGGAGACACTTGTGTTAGCTACTGTGACTAATACTGAGCTTCTCTACGAACAGGGAAGCAAGAGAAATGCTGATTTCATCAAGCCCAGTTACATACTCAGAATCTGTACTACTGCGCAAATAGGCATGTCTCTTTAGGCAAAAAACTCAGTTCTGACAAAGTTGCCCAAATGCATCTCAGAAGTGTGCAACTTGTTCCCTGAGTTAGAAAACGTCGAGAAACGTTCGTTTCTGCTAGCGCTGTGCTTCTACACATGTATTTGCTGAACGGTGAAAGCACACAGTAATGCACTTTTCTCCCAGCAAATACACTGTTTCTAAGGAAATGGGAACACACTGAGGAGACACTTGTGTTAGCTACTGTGACTAAAACTTAGCCCCCTACGCACAGGGAAGCAAGAGAAATGCTGATTTCATCAAGCCCAGTTACATACTCAGAATCTGTACTACTGCGCAAATAGGCATGTCTCTTTAGGCAAAAAACTCATTTCTGACAAAGTTGCCCAAATGCATCTCAGAAGTGTGCAACTTGTTCCCTGAGTTAGAAAACGTCGAGAAACGGTCGTTTCTGCTAGCGCTGTGCTTCTACACATGTACTAGCGGAACGGTGAAAGCGCACAGTAATGCACTTTTCTCCCAGCAAATACACTGTTTCTAAGGAAATGGGAACACACTGAGGAGACACTTGTGTTTTCTACTGTGACTAATACTGAGCTTCTCTACGCACAGGGAAGCAAGAGAAATGCTGATTTCATCAAGCCCAGTTACATACTCAGAATCTGTACTACTGCGCAAATAGGCATGTCTCTTTAGGCAAAAAACTCAGTTCTGACAAAGTTGCCCAAATGCATCTCAGAAGTGTGCAACTTGTTCCCTGAGTTAGAAAACGTCGAGAAACGTTCGTTTCTGCTAGCGCTGTGCTTCTACACATGTATTTGCTGAACGGTGAAAGCGCACAGTAATGCACTTTTCTCCCAGCAAATACACTGTTTCTAAGGAAATGGGAACACACTGAGGAGACACTTGTGGGAGCTACTGTGACTAAAACTTAGCCCCCTACGCACAGGGAAGCAAGAGAAATGCTGATTTCATCAAGCCCAGTTACATACTCAGAATCTGTACTACTGCGCAAATAGGCATGTCTCTTTAGGCAAAAAACTCATTTCTGACAACATTGCCCAAATGCGTCTCAGAAGTGTGCAACTTGTTCCCTGAGTTAGAAAACGTCGAGAAACGGTCGTTTCTGCTAGCGCTGTGCTTCTACACATGTATTTGCTGAACGGTGAAAGCGCACAGTAATGCACTTTTCTCCCAGCAAATATACTGTTTCTAAGGAAATGGGAACACACTGAGGAGACACTTGTGGGAGCTACTGTGACTAAAACTGAGCTTCCCTACTCACAGGGAAGCAAGAGAAATGCTGATTTCATCAAGCCCAGTTACATACTCAGAATCTGTACTACTGCGCAAATAGGCATGTCTCTTTAGGCAAAAAACTCATTTCTGACAAAGTTGCCCAAATGCATCTCAGAAGTGTGCAACTTGTTCCCTGAGTTAGAAAAAGTCGAGAAACGGTCGTTTCTGCTAGCGCTGTGCTTCTACACATGTACTAGCTGAACGGTGAAAGCGCACAGTAATGCACTTTTCTCCCAGCAAATACACTGTTTCTAAGGCAATGGGAACACACTGAGGAGACACTTGTGTTAGCTACTGTGACTAATACTGAGCTTCTCTACGCACAGGGAAGCAAGAGAAATGCTGATTTCATCAAGCCCAGTTACATACTCAGAATCTGTACTACTGCGCAAATAGGCATGTCTCTTTAGGCAAAAAACTCATTTCTGACAAAGTTACCCAAATGCATCTCAGAAGTGTGCAACCTGTTCCCTGAGTTAGAAAACGTCGAGAAACCTTCCTTTCTGCCAGCGCTGTGCTTCTACACATGTATTTGCTGAACGGTGAAAGCGCACAGTAATGCACTTTTCTCCCAGCAAATACACTGTTTCTAAGGAAATGGGAACACACTGAGGAGACACTTGTGGGAGCTACTGTGACTAAAACTGAGCTTCCCTATGCACAGGGAAGCAAGAGAAATGCTGATTTCATCAAGCCCAGTTACGTACTCAGAATCTGTACTACTGCGCAAATAGGCATGTCTCTGTAGGCAAAAAACTCAGTTCTGACAAAGTTGCCCAAATGCATCTCAGAAGTGTGCAACTTGTTCCCTGAGTTATAAAACGTCGAGAAACGTTCGTTTCTGCTAGCGCTGTGCTTCTACACATGTATTTGCTGAACGGTGAAAGCGCACAGTAATGCACTTTTCTCCCAGCAAATACACTGTTTCTAAGGAAATGGGAACACACTGAGGAGACACTTGTGGGAGCTACTGTGACTAAAACTGAGCTTCCCTACGCACAGGGAAGCAAGAGAAATGCTGATTTCATCAAGCCCAGTTACATACTCAGACTCTGTACTACTGCTCAAATAGGCATGTCTCTTTAGGCAAAAAACTCATTTCTGACAAAGTTGCCCAAATGCATCTCAGAAGTGTGCAACTTGTTCCCTGAGTTAGAAAACGTCGAGAAACGGTCGTTTCTGCTAGCGCTGTGCTTCTACACTTGTATTTGCTGAACGGTGAAAGCGCACAGTAATGCACTTTTCTCCCAGCAAATACACTGTTTCTAAGGAAATGGGAACACACTGAGGAGACACTTGTGGGAGCTACTGTGACTAAAACTGAGCCCCCTACGCACAGGGAAGCAAGAGAAATGCTGATTTCATCAAGCCCAGTTACATACTCAGAATCTGTACTACTGCGCAAATAGGCATGTCTCTTTAGGCAAAAAACTCATTTCTGACAAAGTTGCCCAAATGCATCTCAGAAGTGTGCAACTTGTTCCCTGAGTTAGAAAACGTCGAGAAACGGTCGTTTCTGCTAGCGCTGTGCTTCTACACATGTACTAGCTGAACGGTGAAAGCGCACAGTAATGCACTTTTCTCCCAGCAAATACACTGTTTCTAAGGAAATGGGAACACACTGAGGAGACACTTGTGTTAGCTACTGTGACTAATACTGAGCTTCTCTACGCACAGGGAAGCAAGAGAAATGCTGATTTCATCAAGCCCAGTTACATACTCAGAATCTGTACTACTGCGCAAATAGGCATGTCTCTTTAGGCAAAAAACTCATTTCTGACAAAGTTGTCCAAATGCATCTCAGAAGTGTGCAACTTGTTCCCTGAGTTAGAAAACATCGAGAAGCGGTCTTTTCTGCTAGCGCTGTGCTTCTACACATGTATTTGCTGAACGGTGAAAGCGCACAGTAATGCACTTTTCTCCCAGCAAATACACTGTTTCTAAGGAAATGGGAACACACTGAGGAGACACTTGTGGGAGCTACTGTGACTAAAACTGAGCTTCCCTACGCACAGGGAAGCAAGAGAAATGCTGATTTCATCAAGCCCAGTTACATACTCAGAATCTGTACTACTGCGCAAATAGGCATGTCTCTTTAGGCAAAAAACTCATTTCTGACAAAGTTGCCCAAATGCATCTCAGAAGTGTGCAACCTGTTCCCTGAGTTAGAAAACGTCGAGAAACCTTCCTTTCTGCTAGCGCTGTGCTTCTACACATGTAATTGCTGAACGGTGAAAGCGCACAGTAATGTACTTTTCTCCCAGCAAATACACTGTTTCTAAGGAAATGGGAACACACTGAGGAGACACTTGTGGGAGCTACTGTGACTAAAACTGAGCTTCCCTACGCACAGGGAAGCAAGAGAAATGCTGATTTCATCAAGCCCAATTACGTACTCAGAATCTGTACTACTGCGCAAATAGGCATGTCTCTGTAGACAAAAAACTCAGTTCTGACAAAGTTGCCCAAATGCATCTCAGAAGTGTGCAACTTGTTCCCTGAGTTAGAAAACGTCGAGAAACGTTCGTTTCTGCTAGCGCTGTGCTTCTACACATGTATTTGCTGAACGGTGAAATCGCACAGTAATGCACTTTTCTCCCAGCAAATACACTGTGTCTAAGGAAATGGGAACACAGTGAGGAGACACTTGTGGGAGCTACTGTGACTAAAACTGAGCTTCCCTACGCACAGGGAAGCAAGAGAAATCCTGATTTCATCAAGCCCAGTTACATACTCAGACTCTGTACTACTGCGCAAATAGGCATGTCTCTTTAGGCAAAAAACTCATTTCTGACAAAGTTGCCCAAATGCATCTCAGAAGTGTGCAACTTGTTCCCTGAGTTAGAAAACGTCGAGAAACGGTCGTTTCTGCTAGCGCTGTGCTTCTACACTTGTATTTGCTGAACGGTGAAAGCGCACAGTAATGCACTTTTCTCCCAGCAAATACACTGTTTCTAAGGCAATGGGAACACACTGAGGAGACACTTGTGGGAGCTACTGTGACTAAAACTGAGCCCCCTACGCACAGGGAAGCAAGAGAAATGCTGATTTCATCAAGCCCAGTTACATACTCAGAATCTGTACTACTGCGCAAATAGGCATGTCTCTTTAGGCAAAAAACTCATTTCTGACAAAGTTGCCCAAATGCATCTCAGAAGTGTGCAACTTGTTCCCTGAGTTAGAAAACGTCGAGAAACGGTCGTTTCTGCTAGCGCTGTGCTTCTACACATGTATTTGCTGAACGGTGAAAGCGCACAGTAATGCACTTTTCTCCCAGCAAATACACTGTTTCTAAGGAAATGGGAACACACTGAGGAGACACTTGTGGGGGCTACTGTGACTAAAACTGAGCTTCCCTACGCACAGGGAAGCAAGAGAAATGCTGATTTCATCCAGCCCAGCTACATAATCAGAATCTGTACTACTGCGCAAATAGGCATGTCTCTTTAGGGAAAAAACTCATTTCTGACAAAGTTGCCCAAATGCATCTCAGAAGTGTGCAACCTGTTCCCTGAGTTAGAAAACATCGAGAAACGGTCGTTTCTGCTAGCGCTGTGCTTCTACACATGTATTTGCTGAACGGTGAAAGCGAACAGTAATGCAGTTTTCTCCCAGCAAATACACTGTGTCTAAGGAAATGGGAACACACTGAGGAGACACTTGTGGGAGCTACTGTGACTAAAACTGAGCTTCCCTACGCACAGGGAAGCAAGAGAAATGCTGATTTCATCAAGCCCAGTTACATACTCAGACTCTGTACTACTGCGCAAATAGACATGTCTCTTTAGGCAAAAAACTCATTTCTGACAAAGTTGCCCAAATGCATCTCAGAAGTGTGCAACTTGTTCCCTGAGTTAGAAAACGTCGAGAAACGGTCGTTTCTGCTAGCGCTGT
This sequence comes from Acomys minous, assembly GCF_964271855.1. Lineage (NCBI taxonomy): Eukaryota > Metazoa > Chordata > Mammalia > Rodentia > Muridae > Acomys > Acomys minous. The sequence goes on along the minus strand of NC_140488.1, from coordinate 127,352,473 downwards.
GCTTCTACACATGTATTTGCTGAACGGTGAAAGCGCACAGTAATGCACTTTTCTCCCAGCAAATACACTGTGTCTAAGGAAATGGGAACACACTGAGGAGACACTTGTGGGAGCTAATGTGACTAAAACTGAGCTTCCCTACGCACAGGGAAGCAAGAGAAATGCTGATTTCATCAAGCCCAGTTACGTACTCAGAATCTGTACTACTGCGCAAATAGGCATATCTCTGTAGGCAAAAAACTCAGTTCTGACAAAGTTGCCCAAATGCATCTCAGAAGTGTGCAACTAGTTCCCTGAGTTAGAAAATGTTGAGAAACGGTCGTTTCTGCTAGCGCTGTGCTTCTACACATGTATTTGCTGAACGGTGAAAGCACACAGTAATGCACTTTTCTCCCAGCAAATACACTGTTTCTAAGGAAATGGGAACACACTGAGGAGACACTTGTGGGAGCTACTGTGACTAAAACTGAGCTTCCCTACGCACAGGGAAGCAAGAGAAATGCTGATTTCATCAAGCCCAGTTACATACTCAGACTCTGTACTACTGCGCAAATAGACATGTCTCTTTAGGCAAAAAACTCATTTCTGACAAAGTTGCCCAAATGCATCTCAGAAGTGTGCAACTTGTTCCCTGAGTTAGAAAACGTCGAGAAACGGTCGTTTCTGCTAGCGCTGTGCTTCTACACATGTATTTGCTGAACGGTGAAAGCGCACAGTAATGCACTTTTCTCCCAGCAAATACACTGTGTCTAAGGAAATGGGAACACACTGAGGAGACACTTGTGGGAGCTAATGTGACTAAAACTGAGCTTCCCTACGCACAGGGAAGCAAGAGAAATGCTGATTTCATCAAGCCCAGTTACGTACTCAGAATCTGTACTACTGCGCAAATAGGCATATCTCTGTAGGCAAAAAACTCAGTTCTGACAAAGTTGCCCAAATGCATCTCAGAAGTGTGCAACTAGTTCCCTGAGTTAGAAAATGTTGAGAAACGGTCGTTTCTGCTAGCGCTGTGCTTCTACACATGTATTTGCTGAACGGTGAAAGCACACAGTAATGCACTTTTCTCCCAGCAAATAAACTGTTTCTAAGGAAATGGGAACACACTGAGGAGACACTTGTGGGAGCTACTGTGACTAAAACTGAGCCTCCCTATGCACAGGGAAGCAAGAGAAATGCTGATTTCATCAAGCCCAGTTACATACTCAGAATCTGTACTACTGCGCAAATACGCATGTCTCTGTAGGCAAAAAACTCATTTCTGACAAAGCTGCCCAAATGCATCTCAGAAGTGTGCAACTTGTTCCCTGAGTTAGAAAACGTCGAGAAACGGTCGTTTCTGCTAGCGCTGTGCTTCTACACTTGTTTTTGCTGAACGGTGAAAGCGCACAGTAATGCACTTTTCTCCCAGCAAATACACTGTTTCTAAGGAAATGGGAACACACTGAGGAGACACTTGTGGGAGCTACAGTGACTAAAACTGAGCTTCCCTACGCACAGGGAAGCAAGAGAAATGCTGATTTCATCCAGCCCAGCTACATACTCAGAATCTGTACTACTGCGCAAATAGTCATGTCTCTTTAGGCAAAAAACTCATTTCTGACAAAGTTGCCCAAATGCATCTCAGAAGTGTGCAACCTGTTCCCTGAGTTAGAAAACATCGAGAAACGGTCGTTTCTGCTAGCGCTGTGCTTCTACACATGTATTTGCTGAACGGTGAAAGCGAACAGTAATGCAGTTTTCTCCCAGCAAATACACTGTGTCTAAGGAAATGGGAACACACTGAGGAGACACTTGTGGGAGCTACTGTGACTAAAACTGAGCTTCCCTACGCACAGGGAAGCAAGAGAAATGCTGATTTCATCAAGCCCAGTTACATACTCAGACTCTGTACTACTGCGCAAATAGACATGTCTCTTTAGGCAAAAAACTCATTTCTGACAAAGTTGCCCAAATGCATCTCAGAAGTGTGCAACTTGTTCCCTGAGTTAGAAAACGTCGAGAAACGGTCGTTTCTGCTAGCGCTGTGCTTCTACACATGTATTTGCTGAACGGTGAAAGCGCACAGTAATGCACTTTTCTCCCAGCAAATACACTGTTTCTAAGGAAATGGGAACACACTGAGGAGACACTTGTGGGAGCTACTGTGACTAAAACTGAGCTTCCCTACGCACAGGGAAGCAAGAGAAATGCTGATTTCATTAAGCCCAGTTACATACTCAGAATCTGTACTACTGCGCAAATAGGCATGTCTCTTTAGGCACAAAACTCATTTCTGACAAAGTTGCCCAAATGCATCTCAGAAGTGTGCAACCTGTTCCCTGAGTTAGAAAACGTCGAGAAACCTTACTTTCTGCTAGCGCTGTGCTTCTACACATGTATTTGCTGAACGGTGAAAGCGCACAGTAATGCACTTTTTTCCCAGCAAATACACTGTGTCTAAGGAAATGGGAACACACTGAGGAGACACTTGTGGGAGCTACTGTGACTAAAACTGAGCTTCCCTACGCACAGGGAAGCAAGAGAAATGCTGATTTCATCAAGCCCAGTTACGTACTCAGAATCTGTACTACTGCGCAAATAGGCATGTCTCTGTAGGCAAAAAACTCATTTCTGACAAAGTTGCCCAAATGCATCTCAGAAGTGTGCAACTTGTTCCCTGAGTTAGAAAACGTCGAGAAACGGTCGTTTCTGCTAGCGCTGTGCTTCTACACATGTATTTGCTGAACGGTGAAAGCGCACAGTAATGCACTTTTCTCCCAGCAAATAAACTGTTTCTAAGGAAATGGGAACACACTGAGGAGACACTTGTGGGAGCTACTGTGACTAAAACTGAGCTTCCCTACGCACAGGGAAGCAAGAGAAATGCTGATTTCATCAAGCCCAGTTACATACTCAGACTCTGTACTACTGTGCAAATAGGCATGTCTCTTTAGGCAAAAAACTCATTTCTGACAAAGTTGCCCAAATGCATCTCAGAAGTGTGCAACTTTTTCCCTGAGTTAGAAAACGTCGAGAAACGGTCGTTTCCTCTAGCTCTGTGCTTCTACACATGTATTTGCTGAACGGTGAAAGCGCACAGTAATGCACTTTTCTCCCAGCAAATACACTGTTTCTAAGGAAATGGGAACACACTGAGGAGACACTTGTGGGATCTACAGTGACTAAAACTGAGCCCCCTACGCACAGGGAAGCAAGAGAAATGCTGATTTCATCAAGCCCAGTTACATACTCAGAATCTGTACTACTGCGCAAATAGGCATGTCTCTTTAGGCAAAAAACTCATTTCTGACAAAGTTCCCCAAATGCACCTCAGAAGTGTGCAACTTGTTCCCTGAGTTAGAAAACGTCGAGAAACGGTCATTTCTGCTAGCGCTGTGCTTCTACACATGTATTTGCTGAACGGTGAAAGCGCACAGTAATGCACTTTTCTCCCAGCAAATACACTGTTTCTAAGGAAATGGGAACACACTGAGGAGACACTTGTGGGAGCTACTGTGACTAAAACTGAGCTTCCCTATGCACAGGGAAGCAAGAGAAATGCTGATTTCATCAAGCCCAGTTACATACTCAGACTCTGTACTACTGCGCAAATAGGCATGTCTCTGTAGGCTAAAAACTCATTTCTGACAAAGTTGCTCAAATGCATCTCAGAAGTGTGCAACTTGTTCCCTGAGTTGGAAAACGTAGAGAAACGGTCGTTTCTGCTAGCGCTGTGCTTCTACACATGTATTTGCTGAACGGTGAAAGCGCACAGTAATGCACTTTTCTCCCAGCAAATACACTGTTTCTAAGGAAATGGGAACACACTGAGGAGACACTTGTGGGAGCTACTGTGACTAAAACTGAGCTTCCCTACGCACAGGGAAGCAAGAGAAATGCTGATTTCATTAAGCCCAGTTACATACTCAGAATCTGTACTACTGCGCAAATAGGCATGTCTCTTTAGGCACAAAACTCATTTCTGACAAAGTTGCCCAAATGCATCTCAGAAGTGTGCAACCTGTTCCCTGAGTTAGAAAACGTCGAGAAACCTTACTTTCTGCTAGCGCTGTGCTTCTACACATGTATTTGCTGAACGGTGAAAGCGCACAGTAATGCACTTTTTTCCCAGCAAATACACTGTGTCTAAGGAAATGGGAACACACTGAGGAGACACTTGTGGGAGCTACTGTGACTAAAACTGAGCTTCCCTACGCACAGGGAAGCAAGAGAAATGCTGATTTCATCAAGCCCAGTTACGTACTCAGAATCTGTACTACTGCGCAAATAGGCATGTCTCTGTAGGCAAAAAACTCATTTCTGACAAAGTTGCCCAAATGCATCTCAGAAGTGTGCAACTTGTTCCCTGAGTTAGAAAACGTCGAGAAACGGTCGTTTCTGCTAGCGCTGTGCTTCTACACATGTATTTGCTGAACGGTGAAAGCGCACAGTAATGCACTTTTCTCCCAGCAAATAAACTGTTTCTAAGGAAATGGGAACACACTGAGGAGACACTTGTGGGAGCTACTGTGACTAAAACTGAGCTTCCCTACGCACAGGGAAGCAAGAGAAATGCTGATTTCATCAAGCCCAGTTACATACTCAGACTCTGTACTACTGTGCAAATAGGCATGTCTCTTTAGGCAAAAAACTCATTTCTGACAAAGTTGCCCAAATGCATCTCAGAAGTGTGCAACTTTTTCCCTGAGTTAGAAAACGTCGAGAAACGGTCGTTTCCTCTAGCTCTGTGCTTCTACACATGTATTTGCTGAACGGTGAAAGCGCACAGTAATGCACTTTTCTCCCAGCAAATACACTGTTTCTAAGGAAATGGGAACACACTGAGGAGACACTTGTGGGATCTACAGTGACTAAAACTGAGCCCCCTACGCACAGGGAAGCAAGAGAAATGCTGATTTCATCAAGCCCAGTTACATACTCAGAATCTGTACTACTGCGCAAATAGGCATGTCTCTTTAGGCAAAAAACTCATTTCTGACAAAGTTCCCCAAATGCACCTCAGAAGTGTGCAACTTGTTCCCTGAGTTAGAAAACGTCGAGAAACGGTCATTTCTGCTAGCGCTGTGCTTCTACACATGTATTTGCTGAACGGTGAAAGCGCACAGTAATGCACTTTTCTCCCAGCAAATACACTGTTTCTAAGGAAATGGGAACACACTGAGGAGACACTTGTGGGAGCTACTGTGACTAAAACTGAGCTTCCCTATGCACAGGGAAGCAAGAGAAATGCTGATTTCATCAAGCCCAGTTACATACTCAGACTCTGTACTACTGCGCAAATAGGCATGTCTCTGTAGGCTAAAAACTCATTTCTGACAAAGTTGCTCAAATGCATCTCAGAAGTGTGCAACTTGTTCCCTGAGTTGGAAAACGTAGAGAAACGGTCGTTTCTGCTAGCGCTGTGCTTCTACACATGTATTTGCTGAACGGTGAAAGCGCACAGTAATGCACTTTTCTCCCAGCAAATACACTGTTTCTAAGGAAATGGGAACACACTGAGGAGACACTTGTGGGAGCTACTGTGACTAAAACTGAGCTTCCCTACTCACAGGGAAGCAAGAGAAATGCTGATTTCATCAAGCCCAGTTACATACTCAGAATCTGTACTACTGCGCAAATAGGCATGTCTCTGTAGGCAAAAAACTCATTTCTGACAAAGTTGCCCAAATGCATCTCAGAAGTGTGCAACTTGTTCCCTGAGTTAGAAAACGTCGAGAAACGGTCGTTTCTGCTAGCGCTGTGCTTCTACACATGTATTTGCTGAACGGAGAAAGCGCACAGTAATGCACTTTTCTCCCAGCAAATACACTGTTTCTAAGGAAATGGGAACACACTGAGGAGACACTTGTGGGAGCTACTGTGACTAAAACTGAGCTTCCCTACGCACAGGGAAGCAAGAGAAATGCTGATTTCATCAAGCCCAGTTACATACTCAGAATCTGTACTACTGCGCAAATAGGCATGTCTCTTTAGGCAAAAAACTCATTTCTGACAAAGTTGCCCAAATGCATCTCAGAAGTGTGCAACTTGTTCCCTGAGTTAGAAAACGTCGAGAAACGGTCGTTTCTGCTAGCGCTGTGCTTCTACACATGTATTTGCTGAACGGTGAAAGCGCACAGTAATGCACATTTCTCCCAGCAAATACACTGTGTCTAAGGAAATGGGAACACACTGAGGAGACACTTGTGGGAGCTGCTGTGACTAAAACTGAGCTTCCCTACGCACAGGGAAGCAAGAGAAATGCTGATTTCATCATGCCCAGTTACATACTCAGAATCTGTACTACTGCGCAAATAGGCATGTCTCTGTAGGCAAAAAACTCATTTCTGACAATGTTGCCCAAATGCATCTCAGAAGTGTGCAACTTGTTCCCTGAGTTAGAAAACGTCGAGAAACAGTCGTTTCTGCTAGCGCTGTGCTTCTACACATGTATTTGCTGAACGGTGAAAGCTCACAGTAATGCACTTTTCTCCCAGCAAATACACTGTGTCTAAGGAAATGGGAACACACTGAGGAGACACTTGTGGGAGCTACTGTGACTAAAACTGAGCTTCCCTACGCACAGGGAAGCAAGAGAAATGCTGATTTCATCAAGCCCAGTTACATACTCAGAATCTGTACTACTGCGCAAATAGGCATGTCTCTGTAGGCAAAAAACTCATTTCTGACAAAGTTGCTCAAATGCATCTCAGAAGTGTGCAACTTGTTCCCTGAGTTAGAAAACGTCGAGAAACGGTCGTTTCTGCTAGCGCTGTGCTTCTACACATGTATTTGCTGAACGGTGAAAGCGCACAGTAATGCACTTTTCTCCCAGCAAATACACTGTTTCTAAGGAAATGGGAACACACTGAGGAGACACTTGTGGGAGCTACTGTGACTAAAACTGAGCTTCCCTATGCACATGGAAGCAAGAGAAATGCTGATTTCATCAAGCCTAGTTACATACTCAGAATCTGTACTACTACGCGAATAGGCATGTCTCTTTAGGCAAAAAACTCATTTCTGACAATGTTGCCCAAATGCATCTCACAAGTGTGCAACTTGTTCCCTGAGTTAGAAAACGTCGAGAAACGTTCGTTTCTGCTAGCGCTGTGCTTCTACACATGTATTTGCTGAACGGTGAAAGCGCACATTAATGCACTTCTCTCCCAGCAAATACACTGTTTCTAAGGAAATGCGAACACACTGAGGAGACACTTGTGGGAGCTACAGTGACTAAAACTGAGCTTCCCTACGCACAGGGAAGCAAGAGAAATGCTGATTTCATCAAGCCCAGTTACATACTCAGACTCTGTACTACTGCGCAAATAGGCATGTCTCTGTAGGCAAAAAACTCATTTCTGACAAAGTTGCCCAAATGCATCTCAGAAGTGTGCAACTTGTTCCATGAGTTAGAAACCGTCAAGAAACTGTCTTTTCTGCTAGCGATGTGCTTCTACACATGTATTTGCTGAACGGTGAATGCGCACAGTAATGCACTTTTCTCCCAGCAAATACACTGTTTCTAAGGAAATGGGATCACACTGAGTAGACACTTGTGGGAGCTACTGTGACTAAAACTGAGCTTCCCTACGCACAGGGAAGCAAGAGAAATGCTGATTTCATCAAGCCCAGTTACATACTCAGAATCTGTACTACTGCGCAAATAGGCATGTCTCTTTAGGCAAAAAACTCATTTCTGACAAAGTTGCCCAAATGCATCTCAGAAGTGTGCAACTTGTTCCCTCAGTTAGAAAATGTCGAGAAACGGTCGTTTCTGCCAGCGCTGTGCTTCTACACATGTATTTGTTGAAAGGTGAAAGCGCACAGTAATGTACTTTTCTCCCAGTAAATACACTGTGTCTAAGGAAATGGGAACACACTGAGGAGACACTTGTGGGAGCTACTGTGACTAAAACTGAGCTTCCCTACGCACAGGGAAGCAGGAGAAATGCTGATTTCATCAAGCCCTGTTACATACTCAGAATCTGTACTACTGCGCAAATAGGCATGTCTCTTTAGGCAAAAAACTCATTTCTGACAAAGTTGCCCAAATGCATCTCAGAAGTGTGCAACTTGTTCCCTGAGTTAGAAAACGTCGAGAAACGGTCGTTTCTGCTAGCGCTGTGCTTCTACACATGTATTTGCTGAACGGTGAAAGCGCACAGTAATGCACTTCTCTCCCAGCAAATACACTGTTTCTAAGGAAATGGGAACACACTGAGGAGACACTTGTGGGAGATACTGTGACTAAAACTGAGATTCCCTACGCACAGGGAAGCAAGAGAAATGCTGATTTCATCAAGCCCAGTTACATACTCAGAATCTGTACTACTGCGCAAATAGGCATGTCTCTTTAGGCAAAAAACTCATTTCTGACAAAGTTGCCCAAATGCATCTCAGAAGTGTGCAACTTGTTCCCTGAGTTAGAAAACGTCGAGAAACGGTCGTTTCTGCTAGCGCTGTGCTTCTACACATGTATTTGCTGAACGGTGAAAGCGCACAGTAATGCACTTCTCTCCCAGCAAATACACTGTTTCTAAGGAAATGGGAACACACTGAGGAGACACTTGTGGGAGCTACAGTGACTAAAACTGAGCTTCCCTACGCACAGAAAAGCAAGAGAAATGCTGATTTCATCAAGCCCAGTTACATACTCAGAATCTGTACTACTGCGCAAATAGGCATGTCTCTGTAGGCAAAAAACTCATTTCTGACAAAGTTGCTCAAATGCATCTCAGAAGTGTGCAACTTGTTCCCTGAGTTAGAAAACGTCGAGAAACGGTCGTTTCTGCTAGCGCTGTGCTTCTACACATGTATTTGCTGAACGGTGAAAGCGCACAGTAATGCACTTTTCTCCCAGCAAATACACTGTTTCTAAGGAAATGGGAACACACTGAGGAGACACTTGTGGGAGCTACTGTGACTAAAACTGAGCTTCCCTATGCACATGGAAGCAAGAGAAATGCTGATTTCATCAAGCCTAGTTACATACTCAGAATCTGTACTACTACGCGAATAGGCATGTCTCTTTAGGCAAAAAACTCATTTCTGACAATGTTGCCCAAATGCATCTCACAAGTGTGCAACTTGTTCCCTGAGTTAGAAAACATCGAGAAACGTTCGTTTCTGCTAGCGCTGTGCTTCTACACATGTATTTGCTGAACGGTGAAAGCGCACATTAATGCACTTCTCTCCCAGCAAATACACTGTTTCTAAGGAAATGCGAACACACTGAGGAGACACTTGTGAGAGCTACAGTGACTAAAACTGAGCTTCCCTACGCACAGGGAAGCAAGAGAAATGCTGATTTCATCAAGCCCAGTTACATACTCAGACTCTGTACTACTGCGCAAATAGGCATGTCTCTGTAGGCAAAAAACTCATTTCTGACAAAGTTGCCCAAATGCATCTCAGAAGTGTGCAACTTGTTCCATGAGTTAGAAACCGTCAAGAAACTGTCTTTTCTGCTAGCGATGTGCTTCTACACATGTATTTGCTGAACGGTGAATGCGCACAGTAATGCACTTTTCTCCCAGCAAATACACTGTTTCTAAGGAAATGGGATCACACTGAGTAGACACTTGTGGGAGCTACTGTGACTAAAACTGAGCTTCCCTACGCGCAGGGAAGCAAGAGAAATGCTGATTTCATCAAGCCCAGTTACATACTCAGAATCTGTACTACTGCGCAAATAGGCATGTCTCTTTAGGCAAAAAACTCATTTCTGACAAAGTTGCACAAATGCATCTCAGAAGTGTGCAACTTGTTCCCTCAGTTAGAAAATGTCGAGAAACGGTCGTTTCTGCCAGCGCTGTGCTTCTACACATGTATTTGTTGAAAGGTGAAAGCGCACAGTAATGTACTTTTCTCCCAGTAAATACACTGTGTCTAAGGAAATGGGAACACACTGAGGAGACACTTGTGGGAGCTACTGTGACTAAAACTGAGCTTCCCTACGCACAGGGAAGCAGGAGAAATGCTGATTTCATCAAGCCCTGTTACATACTCAGAATCTGTACTACTGCGCAAATAGGCATGTCTCTTTAGGCAAAAAACTCATTTCTGACAAAGTTGCCCAAATGCATCTCAGAAGTGTGCAACTTGTTCCCTGAGTTAGAAAACGTCGAGAAACGGTGGTTTCTGCTAGCGCTGTGCTTCTACACATGTATTTGCTGAACGGTGAAAGCGCACAGTAATGCACTTCTCTCCCAGCAAATACACTGTTTCTAAGGAAATGGGAACACACTGAGGAGACACTTGTGGGAGCTACAGTGACTAAAACTGAGCTTCCCTACGCACAGGGAAGCAAGAGAAATGCTGATTTCATCAAGCCCAGTTACATACTCAGAATCTGTACTACTGCGCAAATAGGCATGTCTCTGTAGGCAAAAAACTCATTTCTGACAAAGTTGCCCAAATGCATCTCAGAAGTGTGCAACTTGTTCTGTGAGTTAGAAAACGTCGAGAAACGGTCTTTTCTGCTAGCGCTGTGCTTCTACACATGTACTTGCTGAACGGTGAAAGCGCACCGTAATGCACTTTTCTCCCAGCAAATACAATGTTTCTAAGGAAAGGGGAACACACTGAGGAGACACTTGTGGGAGCTACTGTGACTAAAACTGAGCTTCCCTACGCACAGGGAAGCAAGAGAAATGCTGATTTCATCAAGCCCAGTTACATACACAGAATCTGTACTACTGCGCAAATAGTCATGTCTCTTTAGTCAAAAACTCATTTCTGACAAAGTTGCCCAAATGCATCTCAGAAGTGTGCAACTTGTTCCCTGAGTTAGAAAACGTCGAGAAACGGTCGTTTCTGCTAGCGCTGTGCTTCTACACATGTATTTGCTGAACGGTGAAAGCGCACAGTAATGCACTTCTCTCCCAGCAAATACACTTTTTCTAAGGAAATGGGAACACACTGAGGAGACACTTGTGGGAGCTACTGTGACTAAAACTGAGCTTCCTTACGAACAGGGAAGCAAGAGAAATGCTTATTTCATCAAGCACAGTTACATACTCAGAATCTGTACTACTGCGCGAATAGGCATGTCTCTTTAGGCAAAAAACTCATTTCTGACAAAGTTGCCCAAATGCATCTCACAAGTGTGCAACTTGTTCCCTGAGTTAGAAAACGTCGAGAAACGTTCGTTTCTGCTAGCGCTGTGCTTCTACACATGTATTTGCTGAACGGTGAAAGCGCACAGTAATGCACTTTTCTCCCAGCAAATACACTGTTTCTAAGGAAATGGGAACACACTGAGAAGACACTTGTGGGAGCTACTGTGAATAAAACTGAGATTACCTACGCACAGGGAAGTAAGAGAAATGCTGATTTCATCAAGCGCAGTTACATACTCAGAATCTGTACTACTGCGCAAATAGGCATGTCTCTTTAGGCAAAAAACTCATTTCTGACAAAGTTGCCCAAATGCATCTCAGAAGTGTGCAACTTGTTCCCTGAGTTAGAAAACGTCGAGAAACGTTCGTTTTTGCTAGCGCTGTGCTTCTACACATGTATTTGCTGAACAGTGAAAGCGCACAGTAATGCACTTCTCTCCCAGCAAATACATTGTTTCTAAGGAAATAGGAACACACTGAGGAGACACTTGTGGGAGCTACTGTGACTAAAACTGAGCTTCCCTACGCACAGGGAAGCAAGAGAAATGCTGATTTCATCAAGCCCAGTTACATACTCAGAATCTGTACTACTGCGCAAATAGGCATGTCTCTTTAGGCACAAAACTCATTTCTGACAAAGCTGCCCCAATGCATCTCAGAAGTGTGCAACTTGTTAACTGAGTTAGAAAACGTCGAGAAACGGTCGTTTCTGCTAGCGCTGTGCTTCTACACATGTATTTGCTGAACGGTGAAAGCACACAGTAATGCACTTTTCTCCCAGCAAATACACTGTTTCTAAGGAAATGGGAACACACTGAGGAGACACTTGTGGGAGCTACAGTGACTAAAACTGAGCTTCCCTACGCACAGGGAAGCAAGAGAAATGCTGATTTCATCAAGCCCAGTTACATACTCAGAATCTGTACTACTGCGCAAATAGGCATGTCTCTGTAGGCAAAAAACTCATTTCTGACAAAGTTGCCAAATGCATCTCAGAAGTGTGCAACTTGTTCCCTGAGTTAGAAAACGTCGAGAAACGGTCTTTTCTGCTAGAGCTGTGTTTCTACACATGTACTTGCTGAACGGTGAAAGCGCACAGTAATGCACTTTTCTCCCAGCAAATACACTGTTTCTAAGGAAATGGGAAAACACTGAGGAGACACTTGTGGGAGCTACTGTGACTAAAACTGAGCTTCCCTACGCACAGGGAAGCAAGAGAAATGCTGATTTCATCAAGCCCAGTTACATACTCAGAATCTGTACTACTGCGCAAATAGGCATGTCTCTTTAGGCAAAAAACTCATTTCTGACAAAGTTGCCCAAATGCATCTCAGAAGTGTGCAACTTGTTCCCTGAGTTAGAAAACGTCGAGAAACGGTCGTTTCTGCTAGCGCTGTGCTTCTACACATGTATTTGCTGAACGGTGAAAGCGCACAGTAATGCACTTCTCTCCCAGCAAATACACTGTTTCTAAGGAAATGGGAACACACTGAGGAGACACTTGTGGGAGCTACAGTGACTAAAACTGAGCTTCCCTACGCACAGGGAAGCAAGAGAAATGCTGATTTCATCAAGCCCAGTTACATACTCAGAATCTGTACTACTGCGCAAATAGGCATGTCTCTGTAGGCAAAAAACTCATTTCTGACAAAGTTGCCCAAATGCATCTCAGAAGTGTGCAACTTGTTCTGTGAGTTAGAAAACGTCGAGAAACGGTCTTTTCTGCTAGCGCTGTGCTTCTACACATGTACTTGCTGAACGGTGAAAGCGCACCGTAATGCACTTTTCTCCCAGCAAATACAATGTTTCTAAGGAAAGGGGAACACACTGAGGAGACACTTGTGGGAGCTACTGTGACTAAAACTGAGCTTCCCTACGCACAGGGAAGCAAGAGAAATGCTGATTTCATCAAGCCCAGTTACATACACAGAATCTGTACTACTGCGCAAATAGTCATGTCTCTTTAGTCAAAAACTCATTTCTGACAAAGTTGCCCAAATGCATCTCAGAAGTGTGCAACTTGTTCCCTGAGTTAGAAAACATCGAGAAACGTTCGTTTTTGCTAGCGCTGTGCTTCTACACATGTATTTGCTGAACAGTGAAAGCGCACAGTAATGCACTTCTCTCCCAGCAAATACATTGTTTCTAAGGAAATAGGAACACACTGAGGAGACACTTGTGGGAGCTACTGTGACTAAAACTGAGCTTCCCTACGCACAGGGAAGCAAGAGAAATGCTGATTTCATCAAGCCCAGTTACATACTCAGAATCTGTACTACTGCGCAAATAGGCATGTCTCTTTAGGCACAAAACTCATTTCTGACAAAGCTGCCCCAATGCATCTCAGAAGTGTGCAACTTGTTAACTGAGTTAGAAAACGTCGAGAAACGGTCGTTTCTGCTAGCGCTGTGCTTCTACACATGTATTTGCTGAACGGTGAAAGCACACAGTAATGCACTTTTCTCCCAGCAAATACACTGTTTCTAAGGAAATGGGAACACACTGAGGAGACACTTGTGGGAGCTACAGTGACTAAAACTGAGCTTCCCTACGCACAGGGAAGCAAGAGAAATGCTGATTTCATCAAGCCCAGTTACATACTCAGAATCTGTACTACTGCGCAAATAGGCATGTCTCTGTAGGCAAAAAACTCATTTCTGACAAAGTTGCCAAATGCATCTCAGAAGTGTGCAACTTGTTCCCTGAGTTAGAAAACGTCGAGAAACGGTCTTTTCTGCTAGAGCTGTGTTTCTACACATGTACTTGCTGAACGGTGAAAGCGCACAGTAATGCACTTTTCTCCCAGCAAATACACTGTTTCTAAGGAAATGGGAAAACACTGAGGAGACACTTGTGGGAGCTACTGTGACTAAAACTGAGCTTCCCTACGCACAGGGAAGCAAGAGAAATGCTGATTTCATCAAGCCCAGTTACATACTCAGAATCTGTACTACTGCGCAAATAGGCATGTCTCTTTAGGCAAAAAACTCATTTCTGACAAAGTTGCCCAAATGCATCTCAGAAGTGTGCAACTTGTTCCCTGAGTTAGAAAACGTCGAGAAACGGTCGTTTCTGCTAGCGCTGTGCTTCTACACATGTATTTGCTGAACGGTGAAAGCGCACAGTAATGCACTTCTCTCCCAGCAAATACACTGTTTCTAAGGAAATGGGAACACACTGAGGAGACACTTGTGGGAGCTACAGTGACTAAAACTGAGCTTCCCTACGCACAGGGAAGCAAGAGAAATGCTGATTTCATCAAGCCCAGTTACATACTCAGAATCTGTACTACTGCGCAAATAGGCATGTCTCTGTAGGCAAAAAACTCATTTCTGACAAAGTTGCCCAAATGCATCTCAGAAGTGTGCAACTTGTTCTGTGAGTTAGAAAACGTCGAGAAACGGTCTTTTCTGCTAGCGCTGTGCTTCTACACATGTACTTGCTGAACGGTGAAAGCGCACCGTAATGCACTTTTCTCCCAGCAAATACAATGTTTCTAAGGAAAGGGGAACACACTGAGGAGACACTTGTGGGAGCTACTGTGACTAAAACTGAGCTTCCCTACGCACAGGGAAGCAAGAGAAATGCTGATTTCATCAAGCCCAGTTACATACACAGAATCTGTACTACTGCGCAAATAGTCATGTCTCTTTAGTCAAAAACTCATTTCTGACAAAGTTGCCCAAATGCATCTCAGAAGTGTGCAACTTGTTCCCTGAGTTAGAAAACGTCGAGAAACGGTCGTTTCTGCTAGCGCTGTGCTTCTACACATGTATTTGCTGAACGGTGAAAGCGCACAGTAATGCACTTCTCTCCCAGCAAATACACTTTTCCTAAGGAAATGGGAACACACTGAGGAGACACTTGTGGGAGCTACTGTGACTAAAACTGAGCTTCCTTACGAACAGGGAAGCAAGAGAAATGCTTATTTCATCAAGCACAGTTACATACTCAGAATCTGTACTACTGCGCGAATAGGCATGTCTCTTTAGGCAAAAAACTCATTTCTGACAAAGTTGCCCAAATGCATCTCACAAGTGTGCAACTTGTTCCCTGAGTTAGAAAACGTCGAGAAACGTTCGTTTCTGCTAGCGCTGTGCTTCTACACATGTATTTGCTGAACGGTGAAAGCGCACAGTAATGCACTTTTCTCCCAGCAAATACACTGTTTCTAAGGAAATGGGAACACACTGAGAAGACACTTGTGGGAGCTACTGTGAATAAAACTGAGATTACCTACGCACAGGGAAGTAAGAGAAATGCTGATTTCATCAAGCGCAGTTACATACTCAGAATCTGTACTACTGCGCAAATAGGCATGTCTCTTTAGGCAAAAAACTCATTTCTGACAAAGTTGCCCAAATGCATCTCAGAAGTGTGCAACTTGTTCCCTGAGTTAGAAAACGTCGAGAAACGTTCGTTTTTGCTAGCGCTGTGCTTCTACACATGTATTTGCTGAACAGTGAAAGCGCACAGTAATGCACTTCTCTCCCAGCAAATACATTGTTTCTAAGGAAATAGGAACACACTGAGGAGACACTTGTGGGAGCTACTGTGACTAAAACTGAGCTTCCCTACGCACAGGGAAGCAAGAGAAATGCTGATTTCATCAAGCCCAGTTACATACTCAGAATCTGTACTACTGCGCAAATAGGCATGTCTCTTTAGGCACAAAACTCATTTCTGACAAAGCTGCCCCAATGCATCTCAGAAGTGTGCAACTTGTTAACTGAGTTAGAAAACGTCGAGAAACGGTCGTTTCTGCTAGCGCTGTGCTTCTACACATGTATTTGCTGAACGGTGAAAGCACACAGTAATGCACTTTTCTCCCAGCAAATACACTGTTTCTAAGGAAATGGGAACACACTGAGGAGACACTTGTGGGAGCTACAGTGACTAAAACTGAGCTTCCCTACGCACAGGGAAGCAAGAGAAATGCTGATTTCATCAAGCCCAGTTACATACTCAGAATCTGTACTACTGCGCAAATAGGCATGTCTCTGTAGGCAAAAAACTCATTTCTGACAAAGTTGCCAAATGCATCTCAGAAGTGTGCAACTTGTTCCCTGAGTTAGAAAACGTCGAGAAACGGTCTTTTCTGCTAGAGCTGTGTTTCTACACATGTACTTGCTGAACGGTGAAAGCGCACAGTAATGCACTTTTCTCCCAGCAAATACACTGTTTCTAAGGAAATGGGAAAACACTGAGGAGACACTTGTGGGAGCTACTGTGACTAAAACTGAGCTTCCCTACGCACAGGGAAGCAAGAGAAATGCTGATTTCATCAAGCCCAGTTACATACTCAGAATCTGTACTACTGCGCAAATAGGCATGTCTCTTTAGGCAAAAAACTCATTTCTGACAAAGTTGCCCAAATGCATCTCAGAAGTGTGCAACTTGTTCCCTGAGTTAGAAAACGTCGAGAAACGGTCGTTTCTGCTAGCGCTGTGCTTCTACACATGTATTTGCTGAACGGTGAAAGCGCACAGTAATGCACTTCTCTCCCAGCAAATACACTGTTTCTAAGGAAATGGGAACACACTGAGGAGACACTTGTGGGAGCTACAGTGACTAAAACTGAGCTTCCCTACGCACAGGGAAGCAAGAGAAATGCTGATTTCATCAAGCCCAGTTACATACTCAGAATCTGTACTACTGCGCAAATAGGCATGTCTCTGTAGGCAAAAAACTCATTTCTGACAAAGTTGCCCAAATGCATCTCAGAAGTGTGCAACTTGTTCTGTGAGTTAGAAAACGTCGAGAAACGGTCTTTTCTGCTAGCGCTGTGCTTCTACACATGTACTTGCTGAACGGTGAAAGCGCACCGTAATGCACTTTTCTCCCAGCAAATACAATGTTTCTAAGGAAAGGGGAACACACTGAGGAGACACTTGTGGGAGCTACTGTGACTAAAACTGAGCTTCCCTACGCACAGGGAAGCAAGAGAAATGCTGATTTCATCAAGCCCAGTTACATACACAGAATCTGTACTACTGCGCAAATAGTCATGTCTCTTTAGTCAAAAACTCATTTCTGACAAAGTTGCCCAAATGCATCTCAGAAGTGTGCAACTTGTTCCCTGAGTTAGAAAACGTCGAGAAACGTTCGTTTTTGCTAGCGCTGTGCTTCTACACATGTATTTGCTGAACAGTGAAAGCGCACAGTAATGCACTTCTCTCCCAGCAAATACATTGTTTCTAAGGAAATAGGAACACACTGAGGAGACACTTGTGGGAGCTACTGTGACTAAAACTGAGCTTCCCTACGCACAGGGAAGCAAGAGAAATGCTGATTTCATCAAGCCCAGTTACATACTCAGAATCTGTACTACTGCGCAAATAGGCATGTCTCTTTAGGCACAAAACTCATTTCTGACAAAGCTGCCCCAATGCATCTCAGAAGTGTGCAACTTGTTAACTGAGTTAGAAAACGTCGAGAAACGGTCGTTTCTGCTAGCGCTGTGCTTCTACACATGTATTTGCTGAACGGTGAAAGCACACAGTAATGCACTTTTCTCCCAGCAAATACACTGTTTCTAAGGAAATGGGAACACACTGAGGAGACACTTGTGGGAGCTACAGTGACTAAAACTGAGCTTCCCTACGCACAGGGAAGCAAGAGAAATGCTGATTTCATCAAGCCCAGTTACATACTCAGAATCTGTACTACTGCGCAAATAGGCATGTCTCTGTAGGCAAAAAACTCATTTCTGACAAAGTTGCCAAATGCATCTCAGAAGTGTGCAACTTGTTCCCTGAGTTAGAAAACGTCGAGAAACGGTCTTTTCTGCTAGAGCTGTGTTTCTACACATGTACTTGCTGAACGGTGAAAGCGCACAGTAATGCACTTTTCTCCCAGCAAATACACTGTTTCTAAGGAAATGGGAAAACACTGAGGAGACACTTGTGGGAGCTACTGTGACTAAAACTGAGCTTCCCTACGCACAGGGAAGCAAGAGAAATGCTGATTTCATCAAGCCCAGTTACATACTCAGAATCTGTACTACTGCGCAAATAGGCATGTCTCTTTAGGCAAAAAACTCATTTCTGACAAAGTTGCCCAAATGCATCTCAGAAGTGTGCAACTTGTTCCCTGAGTTAGAAAACGTCGAGAAACGGTCGTTTCTGCTAGCGCTGTGCTTCTACACATGTATTTGCTGAACGGTGAAAGCGCACAGTAATGCACTTCTCTCCCAGCAAATACACTGTTTCTAAGGAAATGGGAACACACTGAGGAGACACTTGTGGGAGCTACAGTGACTAAAACTGAGCTTCCCTACGCACAGGGAAGCAAGAGAAATGCTGATTTCATCAAGCCCAGTTACATACTCAGAATCTGTACTACTGCGCAAATAGGCATGTCTCTGTAGGCAAAAAACTCATTTCTGACAAAGTTGCCCAAATGCATCTCAGAAGTGTGCAACTTGTTCTGTGAGTTAGAAAACGTCGAGAAACGGTCTTTTCTGCTAGCGCTGTGCTTCTACACATGTACTTGCTGAACGGTGAAAGCGCACCGTAATGCACTTTTCTCCCAGCAAATACAATGTTTCTAAGGAAAGGGGAACACACTGAGGAGACACTTGTGGGAGCTACTGTGACTAAAACTGAGCTTCCCTACGCACAGGGAAGCAAGAGAAATGCTGATTTCATCAAGCCCAGTTACATACACAGAATCTGTACTACTGCGCAAATAGTCATGTCTCTTTAGTCAAAAACTCATTTCTGACAAAGTTGCCCAAATGCATCTCAGAAGTGTGCAACTTGTTCCCTGAGTTAGAAAACGTCGAGAAACGGTCGTTTCTGCTAGCGCTGTGCTTCTACACATGTATTTGCTGAACGGTGAAAGCGCACAGTAATGCACTTCTCTCCCAGCAAATACACTTTTCCTAAGGAAATGGGAACACACTGAGGAGACACTTGTGGGAGCTACTGTGACTAAAACTGAGCTTCCTTACGAACAGGGAAGCAAGAGAAATGCTTATTTCATCAAGCACAGTTACATACTCAGAATCTGTACTACTGCGCGAATAGGCATGTCTCTTTAGGCAAAAAACTCATTTCTGACAAAGTTGCCCAAATGCATCTCACAAGTGTGCAACTTGTTCCCTGAGTTAGAAAACGTCGAGAAACGTTCGTTTCTGCTAGCGCTGTGCTTCTACACATGTATTTGCTGAACGGTGAAAGCGCACAGTAATGCACTTTTCTCCCAGCAAATACACTGTTTCTAAGGAAATGGGAACACACTGAGAAGACACTTGTGGGAGCTACTGTGAATAAAACTGAGATTACCTACGCACAGGGAAGTAAGAGAAATGCTGATTTCATCAAGCGCAGTTACATACTCAGAATCTGTACTACTGCGCAAATAGGCATGTCTCTTTAGGCAAAAAACTCATTTCTGACAAAGTTGCCCAAATGCATCTCAGAAGTGTGCAACTTGTTCCCTGAGTTAGAAAACGTCGAGAAACGTTCGTTTTTGCTAGCGCTGTGCTTCTACACATGTATTTGCTGAACAGTGAAAGCGCACAGTAATGCACTTCTCTCCCAGCAAATACATTGTTTCTAAGGAAATAGGAACACACTGAGGAGACACTTGTGGGAGCTACTGTGACTAAAACTGAGCTTCCCTACGCACAGGGAAGCAAGAGAAATGCTGATTTCATCAAGCCCAGTTACATACTCAGAATCTGTACTACTGCGCAAATAGGCATGTCTCTTTAGGCACAAAACTCATTTCTGACAAAGCTGCCCCAATGCATCTCAGAAGTGTGCAACTTGTTAACTGAGTTAGAAAACGTCGAGAAACGGTCGTTTCTGCTAGCGCTGTGCTTCTACACATGTATTTGCTGAACGGTGAAAGCACACAGTAATGCACTTTTCTCCCAGCAAATACACTGTTTCTAAGGAAATGGGAACACACTGAGGAGACACTTGTGGGAGCTACAGTGACTAAAACTGAGCTTCCCTACGCACAGGGAAGCAAGAGAAATGCTGATTTCATCAAGCCCAGTTACATACTCAGAATCTGTACTACTGCGCAAATAGGCATGTCTCTGTAGGCAAAAAACTCATTTCTGACAAAGTTGCCAAATGCATCTCAGAAGTGTGCAACTTGTTCCCTGAGTTAGAAAACGTCGAGAAACGGTCTTTTCTGCTAGAGCTGTGTTTCTACACATGTACTTGCTGAACGGTGAAAGCGCACAGTAATGCACTTTTCTCCCAGCAAATACACTGTTTCTAAGGAAATGGGAAAACACTGAGGAGACACTTGTGGGAGCTACTGTGACTAAAACTGAGCTTCCCTACACACAGGGAAGCAAGAGAAATGCTGATTTCATCAAGCCCAGTTACATACTCAGAATCTGTACTACTGCGCAAATAGGCATGTCTCTTTAGGCAAAAAACTCATTTCTGACAAAGTTGCCCAAATGCATCTCAGAAGTGTGCAACTTGTTCCCTGAGTTAGAAAACGTCGAGAAACGTTCGTTTCTGCTAGCGCTGTGCTTCTACACATGTATTTGCAGAACGGTGAAAGCGCACAGTAATGCACTTTTCTCCCAGCAAATACACTGTTTCTAAGGAAATGGGAACACACTGAGAAGACACTTGTGGGAGCTACTGTGAATAAAACTGAGATTACCTACGCACAGGGAAGTAAGAGAAATGCTGATTTCATCAAGCGCAGTTACATACTCAGAATCTGTACTACTGCGCAAATAGGCATGTCTCTTTAGGCAAAAAACTCATTTCTGACAAAGTTGCCCAAATGCATCTCAGAAGTGTGCAACTTGTTCCCTGAGTTAGAAAACGTCGAGAAACGTTCGTTTTTGCTAGCGCTGTGCTTCTACACATGTATTTGCTGAACGGTGAAAGCGCACAGTAATGCACTTCTCTCCCAGCAAATACACTGTTTCTAAGGAAATGCGAACACACTGAGGAGACACTTGTGGGAGCTACAGTGACTAAAACTGAGCTTCCCTACGCACAGGGAAGCAAGAGAAATGCTGATTTCATCAAGCCCAGTTACATACTCAGAATCTGTACTACTGCGCAAATAGGCATGTCTCTGTAGGCAAAAAACTCATTTCTGACAAAGTTGCCCAAATGCATCTCAGAAGTGTGCAACCTGTTCCCTGAGTTAGAAAACGTCGAGAAACCTTCCTTTCTGCTAGCGCTGTGCTTCTACACATGTATTTGCTGAACGGTGAAAGCGCACAGTAATGCACTTTTCACCCAGCAAATACACTGTTTCTAAGGAAATGGGAACACACTGAGGAGACACTTGTGGGAGCTACTGTGACTAAAACTGAGCTTCCCTACGCACAGGGAAGCAAGAGAAATGCTGATTTCATCAAGCCCAGTTACATACTCAGAATCTGTACTACTGCGCAAATAGGCATGTCTCTTTAGGCAAAAAACTCATTTCTGACAAAGTTGCCCAAATGCATCTCAGAAGTGTGCAACTTGTTCCCTCAGTTAGAAAATGTCGGGAAACGGTCGTTTCTGCCAGCGCTGTGCTTCTACACATGTATTTGCTGAAAGGTGAAAGCGCACAGTAATGCACTTTTCTCCCAGCAAATACACTGTGTCTAAGGAATTGGGAACACACTGAGGAGACACTTGTGGGAGCTACTGTGACTAAAACTGAGCTTCCCTACGCACCGGGAAGCAAGAGAAATGCTGATTTCATCAAGCCCACTTACATACTCAGAATCTGTACTACTGCGCAAATAGGCATGTCTCTTTAGGCAAAAAACTCATTTCTGACAAAGTTGCCCAAATGCATCTCAGAAGTGTGCAACTTGTTCCCTGAGTTAGAAAACGTCGAGAAACGGTCGTTTCTGCTAACGCTGTGCTTCTACACATGTATTTGCTGAACGGTGAAAGCGCACAGTAATGCACTTTTCTCCCATCAAATACACTGTTTCTAAGGAAATGGGAACACACTGAGGAGACACTTGTAGGAGCTACTGTGACTAAAACTGAGCTTCCCTACGCACAGGGAAGCAAGAGAAATGCTGATTTCATCAAGCCCAGTTACATACTCAGAATCTGTACTAGTGCGCAAATAGGCATGTCTCTGTAGGCAAAAAACTCATTTCTGACAATGTTGCCCAAATGCATCTCAGAAGTGTGCAACTTGTTCCCTGAGTTAGAAAACGTCGAGAAACGTTCGTTTCTGCTAGCGCTGTGCTTCTACACATGTATTTGCTGAACGGTGAAAGCGCAGAGTAATCCACTTTTCTCCCATCAAATACACTGTTTATAAGGAAATGGGAACACACTGAGGAGACACTTGTGGGAGCTACTGTGACTAAAACTGAGCTTCCCTACGCACAGGGAAGCAAGAGAAATGCTGATTTCATCAAGCCCAGTTACATACTCAGAATCTGTACTACTGCGCAAATAGGCATGTCTCTGTAGGCAAAAAACTCATTTCTGACAAAGTTGCCCAAATGCATCTCAGAAGTGTGCAACTTGTTCCCTGAGTTAGAAAACGTCGAGAAACGGTCGTTTCTGCTAGCGCTGTGCTTCTACACATGTATTTGCTGAACGGTGAAAGCGCACAGTAATGCACTTTTCTCCCAGCAAATACACTGTGTCTAAGGAAATGGGAACACACTGAGGAGACACTTGTGGGAGCTACTGTGACTAAAACTGTGCTTCCCTACACAAAGGGAAGCAAGAGAAATGCTGATTTCATCAAGCCCAGTTACATACTCAGAATCTGTACTACTGCACAAATAGGCATGTCTCTTTAGGCACAAAACTCATTTCTGACAAAGTTGCCCAAATGCATCTCAGAAGTGTGCAACTTGTTCCCTGAGTTAGAAAACGTTGAGAAACGGTCTTTTCTGCTAGCGCTGTGCTTCTACACATGTATTTGCTGAACGGTGAAAGCGCACAGTAATGCAATTTTCTCCCAGCAAATACACTGTTTATAAGGAAATGGGAACACACTGAGGAGACACTTGTGGGAGCTTCTGTGACTAAAACTGAGCTTCCCTACGCACAGGGAAACAAGAGAAATGCTGATTTCATCATGCCCAGTTACATACTCAGAATCTGTACTACTGCGCAAATAGGCATGTCTCTGTCGGCAAAAAACTCAGTTCTGCCAAAGTTGCCCAAATGCATCTCAGAAGTGTGCAACTTGTTCCCTGAGTTAGAAAACGTCGAGAAACGGTTGTTTCTGCTAGTGCTGTGGTTCTACACATGTATTTGCTGAACAATGAAAGCGCACAGTAATGCACTTTTCTCCCAGCAAATACACTGTTTCTAAGGAAATGTGAACACACTGAGGAAACACTTGTGGGAGCTACAGTGACTAAAACTGAGATTCCCTACGCACAGGGAAGCAAGAGAAATGCTGATTTCATCAAGCCCAGTTACATACTCAGAATCTGTACTACTGCACAAATAGGCATGTCTCTGTAGGCAAAAAACTCATTTCTGACAAAGTTGCCCAAATGCATCTCAGAAGTGTGCAACTTGTTCCCTGAGTTAGAAAACGTCGAGAAACAG